>NC_044497.1:11530000-11615000 GCF_902362185.1 Chanos chanos | reverse complement strand
CACACACACACACACACACACATACACATACATACACACACACAGGCACAAAACAACAGTACTTAACACAACGTCACTGGTGGTCACAATGTACAGTAAGCACCTATATAAATATTTTCTGACTCTGTCTCCTCCAATTAAGAGCTGGAAGTGTCATGACTGGAGAAAAATGCAGGTGTCGTGTCCAGGAAAGCAGAGGCCCTACAAGCTTCTCCTTAATGAGCCGCCTGTGGCTCTCTGAGACTCCCCCCAACTTCCACTTGACCCAAAATGAATCCACACTGTATGTGTGTGTGTGCTCTAAATCTGACTCCCTGAGGGTGTGCCCTGTTTTTCACTGTAAACTGGTTGCTTTCTGCTCTCGACAACCGACGTCTCTGAACTGAACTTTGTTTCTACACATACCACGGTGCCAAAATTCAATCTCATAATACATAGAATCTACATGAAAACAAGAATCATGACACTACCTTTTACACAGAAAAAAAGGTCCTTTCTCTAATTATCCCCATCCTCATTTATGTTCCCCTTACGACTAAGTCGCTACAAGCATCACCAAAGCTTTCAATATCATTTTCATAGGAAAAGTTTTGCATCCATCCTTCTGTGTTGCATAGATTACACTCACAGTGACCACACCTGGATACTCTGAATGAAATATGCTAACTATCTAGAAACATAGTCTTACACCCTTTGGGCTCTCATCTTTCTTTAATCTCTCTTTCTCTCTGGTTGAAGAATGCCAAGTCTACGTGGCTGTGTGTTCATATGAATATCTCATATTAATATCTCATTTTCAGCGTGCTAGTATTCTGCCACTACCTTATACTTACTGCTGAGTCACTGCTGAACGCTGAGCAGTAGAGTTTTCCTGAACACATCCACTCCCTCCATATGTCCACTCCCTCTCTACCTTCATATCTTAGTTCTTTACTTAATGTCATTGAGCAGACAGGAGCAGAAAACACTACTACACGTGGCTGCCCTAAAAACAGTCATCTTCAGTAAGGTAATACAGCGCAGGAGGCAGGATGTGTAGCACCCACCCCTATACAGTCTAGTAAAATTCAGTGTCTGTTTCAATGGCATGACCCACATCTATAAGGACACAGATGCCTAAAACTTAAAACTTTTACGAGTCTGACCGCGCAAATGTAAATAGAGACCCTAAAAGTCAATATGTAATATTCTACTTTCTAACATGTGCTTCCTTCCATCATCGAATGTGCGGATAAAATATTATATATTTTATTCCTTCAGGGATGGTTTGCCAGGAGTTTTCTAGATTGATATTTTTAACGTATTCAATACATGGGATCTATTTCACTAAACAGCATTCAAAAAATTGCATCTGCTCTCTGTCTTCCAGTTACGTTGTCTTATGCATCACAATTAAAGACACCTAGGTTCACTGCAATATTCAACACTCATAATTTGTTTGGCAGTCAACCCTTTCCAATAACACCTAATATTGACTCAAAATGATAAGCTGTTACGGTCGTTACAGACCTCGCAGCGGCTTCACTGAAACAGCAGTGCAGACTCAAAAATGCCACTGTAATTATAACTGGGTGGAAACATAGATGATAAATCACAGCCTTTTGCTTACCAAGTCGTAAAGTTTTAGCCGCTCCCATTAAGTACACATTCAGAGTCTCCACATACACCCTCATACACTGCTCTCTCTCTCTCTCTCTCTCTTTCTTTCTTTCTTTCTTTTTGTCCACACAGAGCTCTGATTCAGAGCATCCTACTCCACTCATTGCTGCTAAATTATTCAGCCTCCAGAGAGCAAGGGGGAAGTGTGTGTGAGCATTACAGAGAGAGAGCGAGAGAAAGAGAGAGAGAGAGAGAGAGAGAGAGAGAGAGGGTAGGAGGAGGAGAAGGAAGGAGAGCGTGCTTATGTAACTGAAATGCACCTATGGCATCATAAAGATCCCAAGCACACATGTATGGACACACACAAATAGCCATACGCGCTCTCAAACACTTATGAGTTCTTCCAAATTTGACACTTAACCCTCTCAATCCTTTTTCTCATGCTGCTGAGACACACAGCATCAATACAAGAGGGACGGTTACCATGGCTATGACGCAGTAGCTCTTGGCAACAGGAGCATGAGTAAGAGAGACAGATTGACAGCCAAATGGTATTACCCCCAACGGAATTCATTCTGTGATGAAAAGTCCGACGCAATGGATAAAAACTGTGACAGAGTGCAGGATGTGACAAGGTGCCTGAACACAGTGTGCCTGAACACTGACACTGAACCTTTAATATTAATGGCAGAGGGCACATTAGACTGACAGGCTATGATGGCCTGCTGGTCCTTCTTCAGAACTGCGCACTCACAATGTCTAAATATAAAACTAAGAAGTATATGATAGTAAAACCGTAAAGATCTGCGCAAAATCCGCAAAATCTGTCCCATTTTATACGGGGACAAAATCCCTTAACGTTTATCCAAGTGAGTTATGCAGTCAGGACACACTCTCTATGTAGGGAACTAAATATAGCCAATTCACTACACTTACGGAAGTAAAAACGCAGCTCTACTGTATCTGGGTACAAGTCAAGGTCTCATACAGCGGGAGCTGAAAGAGTACAGTCTATTCATCCCTATTCATAATAATATTAAGCCTCACTTACTGTGATAGGTTCTCACTGAGCGAATTGTGTTCCTCTGATTAAAATCACAGATCAGAGGGCGAGTCAAGTGTTTGACTGGTCCACAGCCGGAACACAGCAGAGTCTCTGATGGGCCGTATTTGACATCCTACCTGCGCTCTGCGTCTCTCCAGTATGTCAGCGATATCTGCAACACACAAGATATTCTCAGTGAAGGACAAGGCAAAATCTGTTTTTAAAATGGAACATCCAAATGGGTCATTGTTATATTATCAGCCATTGACTACCGTGAAACTGTCTAAAATGGCTTTTTTGTCATTATTAATATGAGCAAGGTCCATGAACTCCGTGCGAAACAGCGGCTACTCACAAATCATTTCACGGGCATTTGTCGACTGTGAAGAAGAAATAACGGCTAGAGTAAAAGATAAGATCCAAGAATTTGATAATACGTCGCAATGAGGCATTTTCAACTGAGTTACACAAGTGGAGTACAGTCAATATTTTTCCAGGTGATAATACACTGCCAAGAGTAATACACTGCTAAATTTCAACTGGTTTGTATGGCTTGCATATACTCGCTTCACAGATGGAGAACGAGCTAAAGATAACAATCCCTCTTGAGTGCAAGAGAATTAGCTAGCTAAGGCAATCCCAACTCTGAGATTTTGGCTATTTATAAATATTATAAAAACAGATACTAATTAATTACTTGCCTTTATTCGTTCAACTTCACTAATTAAGTGGGCGCCTCGTTATCTGCGGTAAAGTAATGTTAACGTTTAGCCTACCTGCTGTAACAGGACGGTCATATCTATGCCACAATTCTATGAATGATTGTACTCACCCATAAACTGTCTTCAGAAACACATTCCTTCCACTGAAAATCCTACCGGTTGCAGTAACATATAATAAACCTCATAAGGACGTTTAAATTTGCTGTTAGTACCACTTGTTTATAACCACTACCCGTGCGGCGGATTAGCCAACAGCGTCAATGCTTGTAATTCCTCGCCCTCTGTAGAGCGATTGATCTCATTCAGTTATTCGCTCTCTTAAAGAGACACGACGGGTTAGCCGTCACAGAATGTCAGTTTCCAACAAGCCAGTTATAAGTCCCACATGAGGAATGGCTCTGACCAATTCCACTTCCGGATACTGTCTTTTTATATGTGAGATTCTCCCTTGCGCGTGGATGTAATCAGTGCCACACTAATAACTTTTGGACATAAACACAAACCACGCCATGAGGCAAGAATAAAAGCAAAACAAATTTATTACACATTGACAAATTCAGATCTTTCAGCAGTTCAGAAACTAGTTCATTGTACACACATCCTGAAGAACAGTTATGCAGAGTGTATAATATGAGCATACATACTTTTAAACATTACATGTGAAGAAAGAAAATCCATTTAAAATAGCAAATTCATTTTTCCAAACAGGTAGACTCAATCATGATAATTTTTAAACCTATTCTAACATTTGAAGGTAACAGTTTAATTTTACCTGTAGGTTGTGTATAACTGAATGTATATTTCTATGAACATGCTTTGCGGTTTATCTATAAAGGTTACTTCAGTCAGCGTTTAAGCCAGGGGACACTGCAGAATGTTGTTTTTTTGTTGTGCATCAGTGAACAGCAAGCAATGTTTAACCTAGGAGTCTATGCTTATGTGACACTCAACACTCTGGATTTAGGTTTGAAGCAATTAATGACAACAGGATTGATGACAGGTAACACACCACACCAAATACAGTAAGTAGCCTCCAAACTTAGGTATGCTCCAACTATTACATCTATACGGTAAAATGGTAAAACAATCGATTGACTACGTGAAGCTATGGAAATCAATCTGTGTGCACAAACAGACCCTTTTCAAATTCCCTTCACCCAACGATTAAATACACAGAAGTGCAGTCACAACCAGAATGAACTCTGTCTTGAAGAAAATAGTTAGAATCGCTCTAAGACCCAAAGTATGTATTTTGATTTGAAAGAACCACAGAAAAAGCTAGAAAACAAAGCAAATAATCAAAGACTAAATGGAGACTCTGAAAACAATCAAAAGCCATGTTGTCCCTCACAAACATGTTGTTAATGACAACCCAGGGAGAACTACTGAGTATCTATGATGTATATCTGTGACCCTGTAGTGGACAAGTTAATGTGCACAGGAAGAACAATTTGACTGGAGATTTGTTCAGATTTTCATAGACTTGGACAATACACACAAAAAGCCACAAACACCACTGAAATGAAAAAAAACAAAGCAACAACAAAATAAAACCAATAAATATATATATAAAACTATGGGAAACACTGTTCCCGATAATTTGATCCACCCTACAGTGAAATATGAGGGACACTGCCCCCGATATATACACGCCGGTAGGCAAAAACTACCTTCAAACACTTTCCACATTATGGAAGACACTGCTCCCGATAATGTTTAAGGACAGAAATATAAATGTTCCAAAAAAATGCTTCGTCACAGAAATTGACAATTTGCCAACTATTTGAAAAAAAAAAAAAACAACACTTTTGCCAATATTTATTTTTGGTTTCTTTGTAGCTCTGACCCAACTTTTTTTTTTTTTCTTTTTTTGGTCTCTTTTGGTTTGACCATTTTATTGATCGGTAACAAATATCCTCTAATTGTTGAGTGCAAAGAGAGGGTTGAATTATTTTGAAACAAAACTTTCTGCTTCACAAATTGAACGCCTAAGTGCTCTATTTCAATCGACTGATCATCATCACCTGAACCTTGTAACACAGGCAATTTCTAGTGACAGCTGTTTGTAACACGTATTTCTGTAGCAGATGCTGCTTTTAAAAACTGACAGTATAACCGTCAAAATTATGGAAGACACTGCTTCCGATAATTTAAAAAGACACATTTATAGTGAACACTGTCACTGATAAATAAATTAAAAAATACACACGGTTCTCAGTGCCAAATGGGTAAGGTAAATGCTTACAGAAATGGCAAAGGCAGACCTATCCCACACGAAGGCTTTGGTTTGGGGTTTAGATCAAGTATGAATAGCGATGGAGCAGGTCAAATCCCAGTTTGAGATTATACACTGCACACTGTGCATCGATAAATAACTTGGCAAGATGATGTACAAAGCAGGCAAACAGGAGAATGTTGTTTCGGATTAATATCAGATTGTGCCTGGTATTCAGACCTCACAAGCACCTTGTGTATGTTTTGAGTTCGCTAAAGGTTAACTACACAGGGATGGTTAAAGAACTGACCATACCATTGAAGGAAAAAAAATGTGATGTTTATATCCTTGTGTATCCTAGTAGATGTGTATTATGAAAGATTTGTTACAGCATAAAGACCACAAATCTTAACTGATTATGTTAACTGCTGTGGCGATAGTGATGTTTTCGAAATACTAGATTTATTATGATTTATTATTATTATTTCTTCTTATTGTTGTTATTATTTATTATCATTACTAATATTATTATTTTTGACTGGTTATTAGCAGGGCCTGAAAAGGTAAACTCAACTTATAGTGAATGAACATATTTAAATGAATTTAACAAGTGTTCCTACTAGGGGAAAAAAAATACTTTCAGGTCAGTCAGAGAGGATTAAAAATGTACTGAATGGATATTTTTTTTCCCCTGTTCATCATAAATGACATCAGTTAAACGGACTTGAAAATAAAAGCCAACATGTTTTAAATTTCATTGTTCAAATCCCACACATCACCAGCGAGGTCATTGGCGCAACCCTGGATGGTCCAGGTGGCCAAGGCAAACTGGTTACGGAATACACCCATGTCTGCACCTTCTGCTTGCTTCTTCAGGTCATTCAGGTGGTCTTTCAGTGCAGTGAAGGTGTGATCCCCTTGGCCGAAGAAAATGTGGCGGAATGAGGTTTCTCTTGGCGAGACATACGGTGAGAGGAAATTGTGCTCCACCTTTAAGGGACAGAGAAACGAGAAAGGTTCAAGTATTAATTGTCTGTATGAACTTAGTCATGACGGACAGCTGGATATTCCTTCACAGGAGTTGAAACCAAAGGCTGGGTGTACGTTGTGATTTAGACTCAGAAAAAGGACCACTACTAAGTACTGACTTTTGGATATATGGGGACCAGTGCACAGCCTGGGTAAACTAAAGTAAACTGGGTAACTAAATGGTTATAAGATCAAAGTGAGAGACAGCTCATGATTACCCTCATGATGCGGTCATTGATGATGCGACACATCTCCATGTCGTTGAGGTCAGAGTTCTTCACGGTGTTGTCCAGAGATCTAGAGGCACGACTGTAGGATCCATAAGCTTCGATAAGCCAATCGCTGGTCAGAAACCCAGAGTCTGAACTTGTTACCACACCAGACTGTGAGAAAGCAAAATGCAGCCCACATTATGCACACATTTAACACACATTTAGCTAACATCAAATAACTTACACTAAATCTGCCAAAACAAAATTGCAATAATGAAGTCAATACGAAGACCGTGGATTGCGTAATTACGCATGTGAAGTCATATGAAACAAAATACTAAATGTACTCGAGGATCAGGAGACCATCTAACCTGAAATTAAAACACAAATCTCTAAATATGCCATTCAGCTAAGCCATGCGGACCTGATTACTTAGGCAACTCAATTACATGAGAGAAGAAAGCAGCAGGCTTCTGGTTTCACTTACGCGTTTGAGGTCTGAGACGAGCCTGGCTGTCTCGCGCACGTGGCCCCCAATGACGGCAAGGTATTTGGTGACATCCAGGTACAGCAGGTGGTCGTGGACCAGCCTGAGGGCCATCTGACCTGCGATCTGAGCTGCAGAGACCGCAAGTGTACTAAGCCGATGATTAGTCGCATAGTCCAGGTGTGTTTTATCATCCAGCTTAGTCCCATAGTACACGTAGTCCGTTGTCGCCTGATTGAGGAGAGACACAGCGATTTACACATCACCAGTGTCAAGCTTTTTTTTTGCTTTTTTTTTTTTCCCCCAAACATATGTTGGGCTTTGGAAAATGCAAGTTAAAAGTGAGGTGGGTCTTGGTCTCTGGTCATTATGGTACATGTAAAATGTTACATCTATTTCGTTCAGTTTACTTTACATTTCATTCAAGCTGACATACTGTATGTCAGTGAAGTAATGCTTTTGGCTGAGGGTAAACTCACCGTCGTAGAGACGAATCGGAACGACACTGAGGGGATGCCAGAAATGGCCATGAATGGGTAAGCAGTGTCGTCCATTTTCATAGGCTCCAGACTAAGCAAAAGGGGATAAGAAAAGAAAATCTTAAATAGGACACAGATAATGAGCATACATAGATAATGTATTGTCATGACCTTCTCTCTGAATTCGCATAGAAGACAACACAAATGTACTCACACTGACGTTTCCCACTTCGCTCCAGCTACATAAGCAAATAGGGACTGATCAGTCCCATCTCTCATTGGTTGCTTCACCTTCAATCAGCACAGAGGAGAGAGAGAGAGAGAGAGAGAGAGAGATACATATATTAACTGTGAGTCTGTGGGAGGATATACAACACAGCTCTACAGATATGCCATAAGAGGAAGGAAAAACAGGTGCTCTTATTACCAACCTCTTTCATGGTGTTCTGAAGAAGTGTGTGCAGCAATGGGCTGGCCGATGCTTTAAATGCACCAACACCTGAGGATAAACACACGCGCACGCGCACACACACACACGCGCACATTAACAAGTTGGCACGATATGAATGGAAAGGTCAGACCAGTCATACAGTGACGTTGGATGGCATGCATACCTTACAGTAGTATGTATGAGACCATTTAAGAGGGACCTCATTTCTTTGGAGTCACTTATCAGACTCAGGACACATTCTAGCCCTCAATGCACAAATATATAAGGACAATTTTTTTAACTTACCAGTAATGGCTCCATCCAGACTGATGTAAGTAAAAGCTTTCTTGTCCAGTGAAGACAAATAGCCCTGTACGCAACGATAAAGTGAGAGTTTCAGTAGAAAACCCAACTGAGAATTAGTCCTATTGGAGGCATAATGTAACCAAATTTTAATTTGCATGCTTACCTCCAACCACTCTGTGGCACCAACATTCCCATAATCCCCTGCACTCCAGCTTGCAAACACTAGGCTTCTTCTGGGTCTGAAATTGTCTGCACAAAGAGAAATGAAAACTGCTGAGTGAAACGATACCTTAGATACCTTAGTTGTCTCCACATAGTTTATTGGCCCACGTGACAGATTTATCAGAAAAATTCAAAACTGCCTCACCATTCTCCACCATCTCTGAGATTGCTCTGGCAAGCTCCACCAACAGGGTGGTGCCCACTGTCGATTTGGCGTAGCCTGGGGTAATGGAGTCTCTCTGCGCACCAATTACCACATAACGGTCTGAGGAAATAACAGCATATCCATTACCACATCTATTTTCGACAAAGAAAAAAAAAAAAAAACGAACAAAAACTGTATTCTGGCCAGAAACAGTCTCTCACCTGCATCCACAAATCCCTTGATGACTCCAAAGACATTCTGAATCCTGGTGTTTTTCAGGACGTTGTTGACCGTCACTGTCACTTCATTGTCCTCCCCTCCCAGTCTATACTTTGAGACGCCTTTGAGTGCCCCTATAAAGTTGGTAGGTGCCTCCTCACCGGTCATTTTCCTGTATTTCAAAGAAAATGAGATGCTTAGTCGTAACTGAAGCACACAAATAACTGAAGCCAGATTAAAATAAAGCACACTCACTGAAGGATCTTGACAGCCATATCTCCAGTGATTGTCTGGGCCAATATTTGAGGAAGGCCAGAGGACTTGGCGGGGGGAAACTGAGTGTGGTTGAAAGAGGGGAACCCTGGAGTATAAGGATCACCTGAGCCCAAGTGGACCTGGATGGGAATAGAAAGATTAAAGCATTGAATAACAAATTCTCTTACTCAGCCATTTAAGACAATCAAAGCAAAGTAAAAACAAATTATTTTAAATAAAAATACTCACGTGGCCAGAGATTTCAGTGTTTCCGTCAAATTTATAGTCAGCGCTGTCTGGGTAGATCAACACAGCAGCTACACCCTGCTTAGCAGCATTAGCCACCTACAGAGAGACAGTACACACTGGAAGCATTACGCTAGTCTACTGCCATGGTTCTTAACATGGAGAGAGACTAGTGATCCGGTGGCTCTTCATTCTATTAAACATTTTTTCATTATAAATTGCCTTTCTGTTGCCCCAGTTGTAAGTTACTGGAGGTTCAGGACAGGGTACAAACGTGCTATGCATTCTATTTCTCAGCTGCCACAGAGGGAGAAAAACAGAGCGACTGCACCCCTGAAAGTGTTAAAATTTTGAACAGAACTAAGGACACTTCAAAACTTGTTTAAATACGTTCAACAGGTTTAAGACTGTTTTTATTTTTCTGACTGTTTAAGAAAACCCTTAAACATGAGCTCATAGTTACCTTTTGTGCCATGCTGAGCTCTCCAGCTCTGAGCAGCAAAACACTGTCAGTCAGATTTTTCTTCATGTTCCTCAAGTACTCGAAGTCTTCAGGCCGACCATAGTTAGCATATACCACCCGCCCCTGAGATGACAAAGGTCAAAGGTTATACAGGACGAGACAAAATACTTACTCTACATTTCATTTCATTGACACAATTACTCAATATTACTAGATAAGGTTTTAAAAAAAACAAAAAACAAACAAACAAACAAAAAAATGACAGTCAACAGCCAGATTTGAGAAAATATAAATTTTCTAAGTGCTTGCTTTCTCACCTTCTTGGTTCCCGTAGCACTATAAGCCAGGTATCCCTTTGGGCTGCCGATCTCATCAGTGCCAAACATGACTTTATTTGGATTCGCACTGTTTGTGGGGGGGGGGGGGGGGGGGGGGGGGGAGAAGCAAATTAAGCAAGCCTTAAGAAATGATATTGCACATATACCATGGACAACTCCTCCCAAAAATGTTTCTTATGTTGAAACCAACCTGGAGGGCACCTGCAGTGTGACAAAGTGTTCGTCGAACCACGGAGCCATGTTCAGAGCCGTGAAATTGTCAAACACTTTTTTGGCAAGAAACTCATCACCGTCGCTTCCAGCATTGTGACTGCTTTGAGAAAATTCACTGAAACAAGAGGAGGACTGAGGTTAGGTTACTGGACGTGAAGCGGTTCTCATTCAACAAAGAACAGTGAAAACACAGGATACGGACATCAAGCCATGTGAGAATAATCCAATATCCAGTTGGCCCTTTTGACCATACGATAAACTAGCACAGGACAAAAAAAAAAGCACAGCTACATGTTAACGGTGCTGAGCTGTGGTAATGCGATACCTGAACTGCTTCTCAAAGGCCTCAGCTGAAAACTTTTCTTGAAACAGGGTTTTAATTCCACTCCAGTCCGGAGGGAGTTCCATGGGTTGAACAGCGGCCAGGGTCTCACTCATGTCCTCACCCACACGCTCGCTCACCCCCTCCGTCTCAGTACATGCTGAAGGCTCCACATTTGGCTTCTGGTGCGTCATGTAGCCAATGAGGTAACCTGAAACAGCCATATACAACATTACTTGGATCTCATGGGCATAACACCAAGTAAAGAAATTGACTAGATCGTGGTACAAAACAGTAAAACGTTCAGCTCCTGAACGTTCAACGGATGACCTGGAGCAACTTCTTCTTACCGATAACAAACAGCAGCAGGGCTCCAACAGCCAGGTAGAAGATGTTTTTCTTTCTGTCCAGTGCCCGTCTCTGGGTGTAGGTGTTGAGAGGGGGCCGGCTCTCTCCATCTGTAATGGTGACTTCATCTTCGACTTCTGATGGGAGCTTCACCTCCACGTGGCTGCCGTCTCCATCGGTGCTCTGTGCAAGATTGAAGCGCGTGTACGAACGGGGCTCCCCAGTAAACTGAGATAAAAAGACAAACAGGGTTGAAACATGACACTCGGTTCTTTCCTATCCTTTTCACAGTATCGTTATTACTGTCCAGCACAGAAGCTTTGTGTGCTCAAATCCAACGAAAATCTAATTAAAATAAAAATCACATTTTTTTGTACCACAAAAGAAAGCCAAAATATACTCACTATTTTTGAAATCTTTGATCTTGCTTCATTAATCACTGCAGCCATTTCAAATCTGTAAAACAAACAAACAAAAAAAAGAAGACTTAAGTTATGTATTGCCTCTTCTGGACTTGAAAGATAGGTTGGAGATTTTGCTTCTCCCTTTTAAACTCTCACTCTATTCCATGAATCGTCCCTCCGTGCAAAGTCCTACTGAACTTTTTATTTATTCAACAAATTAAACACAGATCTGCGCTCTGGTTTGTAACTATGTCAATATCAACACATAATATAACAGAGCAGAAATCATTAGGGGCATATAACCAGAGAACTGTTTACTGTATTGGTCCAGCACTGTAAAGGTGAAACACAAACAAATTAAAGCACTTATTATTAAAAGCAATAAAAATCACCAGAACTGTGTAACTTACACAAAAAAAAAATCACGCATGGTGCAAAAATCACAAGGAAAGAAATATCAGCGTCATAACGCTCAGGTTTATAATTGCAGAATAACCGGCTTCCTGTGGACAATATCGTACCTTATCCCCTACATATATCATTTGACAGATTTTTTGCTCAGTGAAAACATGGAGTTAACTAGTCTGCCCATCCTTAACCCCTAGCGCAGTCGTCAGGACACAAGCACCAACCAGTGACATTTGGGCTTTCAGTAACCTCCCCAAGCTGTCACCCCACCCCAACCTTCTGCTGTGATACATCGCTCAGGAAATGAAAGCATATCAAAAAAAAAAAAAAAAAAAAGAAAGGTTTCAGGTTTTGTAAGCCTTGACATTTGTACTGCAACTTTTAACCTGATTGCGAACGTGTCATTTCTTGGTACCTTGTATTCAAAACATGTGGACTGTGATGGTGCTTCCTGTAAGTCATTACATGCAATGCGACACATTGGCGCCTTTTCTCTGGCCAATGCTGACATCCCCACCCACATGTCTGGCAGTAGTTCACTTTTTTTTTTTTTTTTCCAGTTTAAATGAAGGAGTCCTACATTCAGATAACAAACACTCCTTTTACAGATAAAAAAAATATGCACATCAACATCAAGGGATTGTGATAAGATTTTGTGGGATCATGAGTGTTTACATGCAAAACTGCGTTCATAATAGCACGAGCAAGTGTTGCCTCAGTACTTCCTCTCTACCGGACAAAGCCAAGTTCCAACGGAAATATTTCCACACGACTTTCTGATATTTCTTCAGTTTCTTTGTTAAAACAGTAAGGAACCACTTTAATTCAGTCTAACACAACTCGACCAGCTTAAAACCCATTTCCCCATTCAAAGAAATACAGAAGCGCTACCCATCAGCATGTCAATCTTCTGTTTTCTTAACGCATCTCTCTCAGACAATACACTCGTGCTGTCCCCAAAACAGAATATCTGAGCCTTTAAGTGTAAACAGATAACTTGTTGAGACCTTGTTAATGGGAAGAAAAAACAGTGGAGGCCAAGATGTTTAAGGAGACAGTAATGTTGTATTAAGATATGGGCCAAGTTTGATAGTACATACTTTGAAATGATTATTTTTTAGTGCCGTCTTATTTTTTTGCAGACTATCATTTTCCTGTGTTTTTCTTTCTTTTTCTTTTTTGGTTATTCTAAAATTATTTATATGGAAATTCATTATTAACTAAGCCACTGCTGTTAATACCACAGAAAATAAATGCTGTTTTGAATGTGTATCTGTTATTGAGTAAAATAAATGTTTTTGAAGAGAAAATACTGGCAAATAACTTCAAGTTCAAGTCTAAGGTACTGACAGGTAAGTAAAGGTTGTAATGTAATGGTGAACTTCCTTTAGTGACATAAGGAAATAACCCAGCATACATTCTTTCCACTCCAAACGTAAGTTTTCCCGCAAACGGTTCTCAGGAATCTTGTCAATCTGAGCAAAGCTAAAAACAGGCTACTGGTTTTACCACTACAATGTTTCCGTGTTGGATGTCATGTTCAGCAGAATTAGAAGCCTTCTTTACTGACTACCAAAATATTCAACCATGCAACAGCCTAAAAGCAGCAAAGAGAGACCTTGAAGGACCAGATTCTCACGGACCTGGACTGCAGTTAATCTCATCAAAGAGATGACCCGGAATATCCTTCAACTCTTGGCAAAGATCATGTGGGAGTCACAAAGGCAACTCGTGGGCCCAAGACTGAATTCACATAGGTGACTGTAACTGTGTTAAGAACTGACAAACGCTCTCAGTACACAATCATATAGCTGTATATCAGTGTGGTGTACGATCACAGTTGACGTGTGAGGCCATGAGGGAGCCCAAATCTACGTTGCCAAATGCAGGAACCAGACAAATGTAGATGTTTGTTCTGTGAAAAAAAAATCTTATTCCTTTCCCTCCATGAAACTCACGAAACCAACGCCACATTAAGATTAAGAAATGTAAAAGGTCGGGTAAAGTTATAACCCATTATACAGGCAGCTACGAGGCCTCAAGGTCAAGCTACTTCCTGGTCCACACGTGCGCCGGACCACGGAAGTAAGATACTATATTCCGGTAACATGTTATGAATTTGCAGTTTTCTCAAAATACAAAAATGCAGCGTAATTCTACATATTTAAAACAAATACTAATAAGGATGCCAAATGCCATGTAACCAACAACTGAACGCAAATTACGTGCATTATGCAGCTAGGAAGCTATGAGAACTAAGTCTTCCCACTAATGGATTGAAACAAAAACTAAATCATTACTTAAGTGTGAGGTGTATGCTTCAGTCTAGCTATATAAGCTCAGAAAATGTTTTATCACAAAGACACAATGCTCAAGAACGAATGAATGAATGGCTAATATTAGCTAATTACTCGCCACGTATTCAATAAATAAAAGGAAACGACACGAAACACTTTAGTAAAGTGTTAATCATTTGCAAGGCAATTTTCATAAATAGTTCTTTCATGAAAGGTACATGAAGGTACACGTTCTCTCACCTAAAGAGAAGATCCTCCCTGATACCCTCTTCCACCCAAACGCACGCACTTCACAACCTCCACTGAAAGAACCGGCTCTGTCACGCAAACCTTGCTTCACTGATGTTGACGTCATTTCCTCTGTCACGTAGCCTTCATAACGCTGTCTGCTATTCTTTGGCATTTGGTGCATGGGCTATTAATTCAAGCCTTGCACTGGGAAAGATTTGTCCTGCTATGATCCACTTTACAGCTAGACATTTGTTGTCATTTCTGTTGTTTAAAACAATTTTAAGAATTTCAAATAAGCTTAAAATGCAAATAAATTGTCACCTTTTTCATTTCTAAAATGTAGAAATGCCTGTGGTTTGTGTGTTCTTCAAAATTTTGCAACGAAAATGTTAAATTTGGAAAATTTAGAAAGCTTGATGGCTACTGACATAAACTATAAATAAAGGTCTATAATAATTACATTAAAGCTGCAGTTTTGCTTTCTTTGTGCTCGCTCTTTCTCTCTCTCTCTCTCTCTCTCTCTCTCTCTCTCTCTCTCTCTCTCTTCAGTTCAAGTATACTGTGGGAAAATGAGGACAATGTGTATTTCATGCTGAGTGAACAATGGAGCTCACTTTGGCTTTCCATTAAGCTCCTGCTGATTCAGTAACTTGACTTCACATTATACTTGACATCTGAAACAAACTAAACATTCATGAACGCGCCTGGATTCCCAAACAAGTGCAAGTTTTGTCAGTGCTGACCTCGAATAAATAACACTCTTTAGTTTAATAAGGAAAAAGTTATGTAAAAATGTTAAACATTCTCACAAGGAATGTTTCATACAGTAAAGAGCATTACTGACATCAGAATATGTGCTTCATTTCAGCAGAATTGAGTCCCCTGCATGTAGTCTACAAAATACCATTTCTGACCTCAACCTTAATTCAGTGGTAAATATGCTTTCATGTTGAGTAAACTGTCAGTATCCTGTAATCTGATCCTAACTGAGATTAAATCACTGACCGTAAAAATGCTTTTTTTCTGAGTCACCTTTCGTTTAAGGGTACAGACATAGCATTACAGCGACAAAGTGGCAAAAATACAGGCATAAAACTTTTTTTTTTTTTTTTACATTTTACATCACCAGTGTCCTATGCATGTGTAATTACCTAAAATAAATAATAGGTTGTTGAGCTCATTTTTTAAGGTTTAACCGGTTTTAAATGAATAATTAAGTTGTTTCCTACAGCACACAATCTCAATACTTACCCTTTAAAAAAGATTTCATATTATTGGGAGCATTGTTGTTTTTTATTTCAAAGTGTCTTGTTCTCAAAACATTTTGGGGCATTTTGGTAAGAGTAAAATGTAACCAAAACTGCATTAACAGTGACATTCACTTTAAGAATAGCCTGAGTCAGATAATATGTTCCTGACCAATGACAAGCCATTAACTCACTGTGGGCAAGTTGTTGGTAAACACCACAGACAGAATATGAGCTTTGTGCTGGGTCATCTGAATGCAAAGCAGAACAGTAATTCCCACAGCCAACAACAAAAAATTTGAATTTTGAGAAAACGGAAAACAGTATTCTGCTTTGATTTCTATGGTGTAGTCAGAAGAATGCAACCCATGTGTCTCCTATTCACAGATATCCACTAGCCATAGATGTGCCATAAAATCCTCACTGAGCAACAAGATTGAAAGATAAATGCTAAAACACACTGGACAAAGACTTAGGGGCAAACCTTTTTCAAGCCAGTAGTGAATGTCAGCAGTGAAACAACAGAGATCTTGTGATCAACACTGTGTTTATTATTTCTGAACAGTTTGTCCAGGGTTTATTTAAGTATTGTTGGACAAACAACTTAAAAAGGAGAAACTGGCCTATATAAAATACGACTTCAAGATTGTTTTCTGCCACAACAACCACAAGAGGAATAAAATACAGTTCATGTACAAAACAAGGGTAAAATACACAAAAATGTCACAGCAGTAACCTCTAGAGAAAATATTAAAGGTGAACAGATCTCATTAGATAACTTAGTGATTAAAATCATTCTTGAGGAATGCTTTGTTTTCTAGAATATGGGTAAACATGTCCACCTAATGGTTGATGTGTACACTATCTTTTAGAGTCACTATGATTACAGTGTATTTATTAAAACAAATTAAATTGCGTTTGCTTGTCCTCAATCATAATGGTGATTTTACAGTTTCATTGAACATTTTACATGTAGTACCAAATAAACAAGTAGAAATCTGTTCCCTAACTTAACTGCAGTTTAAGTGCATAATGCCCCAGATTTGACCAGCAGATGGCAATCTACTCCTGACTTCATATGCAATACCTGAGGTACCTTTTTGTGGTTGTGAAGTGTACCTACAAAGAGCTTAATCAGTGTTTTGAGAGGCGGTTGCAGTAGCTACAACTGTAGGTAAAGAAAACCAGACATATCACATTACAGACCGGAAAATTTGGTGCAATTACATCTCTTGTGACAGAGGAAACCTCTTCTCATTAAACATACGGAGATTTCTTTTTTTTTTTTTAGATTTTTAACTCCTTTGTCTGTTTGAAATTTTCTCCATGCCCTTTTTATTAGTGCTATGTCTTGGGCATTTTTCATAGCTCCTGTTTTTTTTTTTTTTTTCACTCTCTTGAGAACCGGTGAGCATTCCGTACATACATGTAAGACTTTGTCTACACATGTCTAAAATTACAGGAATACACACATATACGTAAAAAGATCCATAAATACATATAATTCTGTGTAATATAAATTAGAAAGCAAAAATACAAAAATATTCTGCCTATACTTTTATACTTTTTCCAACTTTGTTTGATATTATCCCTTAAAGTGTTAGGAACACTGTTCATAAAACAGAACAGTAATAATACAGAGCTCACTAGGATCCAACAAAAGAAAAGAATTCTAAGAATTCCTCAGATATTTTTTTTAAAAGCATCTCTGAAATAAACTGGACAGTAAATTAGTACAGAAACATGAGTACACGTATGTTATAACATATCATAACATATGTTTGGCTCAGCTGCAAAAGTTCTGTTTCCAAAATATCTTCACACAAGCGGAAGGAAGTGGGTTTTACTTTGGGGATTCAGCGTTGCCTCCTATGTTAACTGCCTTTTTCCTGTGAAGAGATTACATTCATATAACCACTGAAAAAAATTAGCAAATAAATGACAAGTAATTATCAGTATTTTTTCTTGCAAATTAAAAAATAGAGCGTGCTTACTTTAGACAATCAATTCTGTGCTGAGTCCACATCTTACTGGGGTCTGCACAGATGTACTTGCCATTCACGGTATGAAAGCTAAAATAAAGACATCACAATGAACTGTTATTCAGAATGAATCACAAGGTCAGGATATTTCGTCCAAATTTCTATTCCATATGATTTATCTCAAGTTCACATTTTAAATGATCGGTACTGCAGAAGTTCTTTTCAAGCACCGGTACTTACATAATAGCTTTAATATCACATGTGCTGTTAATGTTCTGGATAGTGTATCCCTTCAACCTTTGACAGCGCACTGTTCTCTTTGTGTAAGACAGACAGCAGCTCGCTACGAAGAATAAATAAATAAATAGATAAGCAAATAAACAATCGTGTCTTTGCTGATTTGGCAGTGCACATCATTTACCTACAACCACGTGTAACTGTTCTAATCAACACTTAATTAAAACATACAGGAAACACTTACCTGATTCTGTCTCCTGGACAAAAGTCTTGAGGATGAAAAGGATGATTATAAATGTAGCGTTCTTTTTAGAAGTCAACATTTTGGCTTTGCTTTGAATGTCGTGTGGGAATGTGAAGTGAGAGGCTAAAGCAATGCTTCTAGTGACACACTAATTAGAAAGGAGGTTATATAGCATTTGGGACTTCCCCTCACCCTGCCCCCTATCATTCATTTCCTCATTGCTCATAATAAAGTCAAAAGGCTCTGAACTACCACATATCTGAACCAGATAAATATTTAAACAATGAATAAGGTTGTGGCAGTTGAAACTGTGGGTTGACATTAACATCACACCAACGAGCAGTGATTTGTCAAATTTTGATTCAGCATGGAAAAAAAAAAAAAAAAAAAAGGAATTCTGGCACAAGCAGGAGCGTTCACAGTAGGAGGGAGCTAGAAAAAAAGGAGGCTTATCAGATCACAAGGCACACAGGCCGGGAAATAGGTGTAGATGTTTATCTCATTTCACTTTCTCTCTTACGTTACATGTACTGAAGCAAAGACGATAGCAATACAGTCATAAAAAAAAATATGACGTCTGTTTGAGTTTGTGAAAGTTGTCAAGGAAGACGCTTTGCTAATGATTATACTTTTGAAGAGGGTGTAATTTATTGATCATAACGCAGGCCGGCAGGGCTACTGCGCCATAATCTATAGAACAAAGTTACGTACGGTAGGTAAATGGCAGCATACCAACAATATACTTCCTCCCAGGCTGGGTCAAGTGAGCCATCATCATGAATGTGTGGTCTGGAGAAAACCTCAAACTGACAAACTCAGAGTGTCACCTTCACTACAGAATAAACTGTGTTGAATTAATTGGAGCGACATGTTTAAGAAGAGTTCTCTGACAGATGAAATCCAGATGAATGAATGCACGTCGTGATGTAAAGGAACCTTAGTTGTGGCTGTATCTACATTTAAGTCCTACATTTTGATAACAAGGATTCATTGATTAACAGCTTTAAGACAGACAATGCACTTTGGGTGCTCTGAATGACCACGTGCAACAATTTTGGATAAGAATAAGTTCGACTGCACGGTGACAGTGTTAACTGAAATGACCTTGAGGGAGAGAGAGAGAGAGAGAGAGAGAACTATAACAAGCAACTCTACAACATTCTTCCCTAAACCTGAAAAACTACACCAGGACTACATGCAAAACACAGAGAAGTATGAATGGGGAGGGGGGGGGCTGCAATGTTCTCTTACACATTCGTATTCAGCATTTTAATGTAGATTTTAGGTATTTTTTAGTTTACAATACATTTCTATATCTTTCCATAAACATTTTTTCATTAAATTATTCATGCATAACAGGGCACATTCAGGAAAGCCAGAGAGAGAGAGAGAAAGAGAGAGAGAGAGAGAGAGAGGCAGAGAGAGACAGAGAGAGAGAGACAGAGAGAGAGAGAGAGAGAGAGAGAGAGAGGCAGAGAGAGACAGAGAGAGAGAGAGAGAGAGAGAGAGGCTGCTGCAGGTACTCAGACATCGAAAAACTACAGGCTCACGGGCAGTTTGTCTTGAACAGGGATACGAAAATTCAAAATTGACAAATAATAATAGGCTGAATTCGTAAACATGAACTTTTATTAAAACAGTTGTTTAGTAACACATGCGTCTAAAGCACATAGAAAGGTTACAAAGTATTTTAACATCCTTGGCAACTCTAATGTTGCTTTAGGACAAATGGTTCTATACATTGTCTAACCACAAGCCTAAATGAACAGAAATAAGCAATAACTGAAGCATTAAAGTATAACACTGACTGTCTGTCATACTGACTTTCTGTCTGTCTGACTGTTTGGATTGTAGATGTTTCTACTTGTGCAAAGTTTCCTTGACCTTGTTGTTAAAAAATGTTCTATTCTAAAAATAGCTGTTTGGATTGTGTATATATTTCTACTTGTATGTAATTTCCTTAAATCTTATAGCTGAAAATAGCTTCAGAGGAAGTGTCTCACGTTTAAATAGGGGAACATATACACACCTACTGTATCATAGCAACGGTATCTGATCATGTTCTCACATTACAATGGAATGCTCCTCTGTTTGACCAGTGATAATGATACAATGAAGATACAGCCATGTTAACAGTTAATGAAGGTAATAAACTCTTTCAACAAGAGTTTGACCTCCGCATTCTTTGACGATATATCACATTAACAAGAGTTTGACCTCGACATTCTTTGATGATACATCACATTAACACCAAAGTGTAACGCACTCACACATTGTAAATGATTGCCTTTGTTCACAGTCTGTCTTTTTTCTGACGAGGCCCCATAAGGTCAGACCTAGATACACATTAACAACAAATCACAGAAACCAAGAGTATTCTTTCCAATGACCACACCTGAGAAATTTCTTCCTTGACAACGCTATTTTTTAACGTTATGTATAAAATCAATGTAGCGTTAGACCAATACGTTTTTCAGTCTTGGCAGTCACTGGTCTGGTTTTAAACAATCTGCAGCAGAAACATGAAGATCCGAACACCATTCAGTGTGGTTCTGTTGTGGCTGACTGGACTCCTTTTAAATCATTCTGTCCAAACAACAAGTAAGTCTGTCCCATTTAAATGATCATTTTATATGATTCAAGCATATCTAAGATTAAGGGTGTGAATCAGTAACAAAGTGCACAGGTTAATTTGTTTTCCAAAGAAGACCTAAAGCACAGTCTAGCTAGGTAGCTGAGTTGTTACAGATGTCAATAAGCTATGATGCTGAGTGTGGAACTGTTTAAATGATTTTGCTTAAAGTTGGTCTGCTGCACTGAATGTGTATTCAATGAATGAGAAAGTTTTCAAGAAATGAACAGAAAAATTATTTCAACCATCTCTTCACCAGATGTGTGTCTTGTCACAGCTGATTAGACAAGTCTTATGGTTTTGTGATTTCATTTTTTACCTTGCCTTTAGAACATTATGGCTGCTGTACTAAATACACGACCGTCTCCAGAATCCAGACTTTGGTCAGCTGGGGCAAGATCCAGCAATGCACATACCAGGACATCAAAAGACTCTGTAATGTAAATGCCTTTATGTGAGTCACAACAGTCGGTTTGTTGTGTGTTTTATATGCCTTCCGGAAATGTTATGCAACCAGAGTACAATGATCTGATAGTGAAAAGTGGTCACATACACATGCTCATGTGAGGAGGACCATAACCCTTCATTTCCATTTCAATCATACACATTGTTGACACCAAAAATATTGCATATATGTAAAAGGAACTGTAAAGTGATATGTTTATAGCCCCTCCTCAGTGTGCCGGTATTGCTGATGTTATTAATGAGCAAGCTTGTTGCACTGGACTAATTCCGATAATCTATGAACAGTCTGACAACCAATGGCCAGAGAAGGCTCTGTGCCAACCCCAACTCTAAGAGAGTGAGAAGAATGCTTAGGCCAGTATGGTAAGTTTCATGCTTTAGTTCGCAATACTTAAAACTTAAAAAAAACAAAAAGAAGGAAAGAAAGAAAGAAAGAAAGAAATGTATAATTCTGAGTATGAACATTAAGGTATGGCAACTCAAATAGCTAAAATTCACAACTCATTAATACGAGAAACTGTGTCATAATACTTTATATATTTATATATATATGTATATGTATAGATAGATAGATAGATAGATAGATATAGATATAGACATATATTCGTGATTATAAGATACTATGTTAAAATTATTTAAAAGTTTCTCATTAGGAAGTCATAATTAAGAAGTTCTGTGTCATTATGATGAAATATTAAGTCATCACTATGATATATTTTCATCATGGTAAAAAAAAACTACAAAAAGTCCATTAGTAGTGGTCTGCTCTCTTAACAGTTTGTGTTTTTGGCAGTTTGAGTACACCTTGGTAAATCACAATTATTTTGCAAAACAATTTTCCCTTTTCCTGTTTTTTTTTTTTTTTGGCTGAAACCCGTTTCCTCTTGAAACCGGTTTACGTATTATCCAAAGGGCCACACAAACACAGTCTTTCTAATCCAACTTTCTTTTCAGTTGCATGTTTCCCCTACTAATGAATCACCATAAGCTGATGACTCACCCCACCTTCGCGCCATCTAATTAGAAGGCGGCTCGGGGGGAACACACATCCCGTCCTCAATAAAAATGAACAGTGTCATGCGCTTTTTATTTTAGGCAGAGAGATTAATGCGTGAACTTTGAAACCGAAACCAAAATAAAATATAACAGTAGCGCAGCACTATTTAACTGGTGCCCCGCAAACCAAATCTGGCCCCCGGAGGCCGTCACAGTCAAATTCAAATAGCACCGTTAGCTCTGGTCAAGCAGTCGGCTTGGACAAGAGGCATTTCATGAGTGCTGATATCTACAGTATATTAGCACTGGGACATATTAACGTATATACATCACTCTGCTTTATAGCATCATAAACATCTTCTTGTCTACCAAAGTTGTACGAGTTGTAAACATAATCATGAAAATACATGTTTGTCAGTACTGTCAACACATTAAAGCCTAGCCTGGTTTTGAAATTTGGCCCATTTGAATTTGTAACTGAGTAGCCTTACATTAGCCTTACATTGTACTGTTTCAAAGCAATTTGTTATTCCTTATAACACCCAGAAACTGTATTATTCTTTTTTCTTTAAACAGCTACGGGAGGAAAACCCCAGCAAGACTGAAGCGGACACAGAAACGATTTTAAGGAGCACCGTCGTGCCTTGATAACGACTTAGGCATGTTAAAGCAGCAAAAGCTTTGTGTGATGTGTTATTTTCAGTGTTTCGCTATGGGAGGTATGGAAAGTAGAGCTATAACTACATTCATATCGCATTTTTCGAGCCAGATAAGTATATCCAACCATCCAACCATCACATACTGTAAATGCTTGTGAGACGTCAGATGATATTATGTGTGATCCAGCATAGCCGCAGAATAACGTTGGATTCTGCTTAGCAAAATATGGGTTTATCAGACTGCAACAAAGCGTGTGGCTATTTATTATGATCTCAGTCTTTTTTTCTTTTGTTCCTTTTTTTTTTTAAATCATAGCCATGTTGTTGTCTTTAGCAAATACCTGCAGAATCCAAGAGTACATATACTTAAGATGTGCAGGAAATTGCACAATAATCATAGGTGATAACAACAGAAGTTCTGCAAGTTCTCTGGCGGTGTCCAAGTGAAACCTGAACTTTTAGTCTTCACTTATTAACCAAAGCTAAAGGCACGGCCTTAATGATATCCAGAATAGCAGTCTTGTTGAATGTGGCAAATAACAGCACAAGTTCAAAAGGCTCATTAGCCTATTTACTAGATTTCAAAGCCAAATTTTGTTTTGTTATACCTGCTCGCTTGTGTGCACAAGTGACATGTTGTGATTCATAGTAGAAACAATGACTTACATGACGTTAAGTTACACAGAACACTGTGAAAGTGTGTGTGTGGGTGTGCGTGGACGGGTGTGTGCATGCGTGTGTGTGATAACTCGATATATAAATATCTGTCTGTTATATTAAATAGAGAGTGGATATATACTTAACACTGCGTTTTTAATTATGTGAAAGGATTTCATGTAGTCTTCTACATGAATGTAGATCTCCACTGAAATGTCATTAAATTATCCAAGGAAAAGAGATGGCTTGTGATAGCGTTAAGGAATTTTTGAAGCACTGTGCAGCTCACTATGTAAAATAATGCTTAATACCAACATTAGTCTTCTACTTACGGAGCTTTAAAAATGAATAAGAGGAAAGAGTAAAGGGACGTCTTTTTGGATGTAGAGACTCTTCTCAGTTGCTGCATCACTACCTATAGCATGGTTGACATTTCAGATGTCTATGCGGGTATATTATTTCGAAAAACTTTAGGCATGGCATTTTGTATTCCAGCCAATGTATGGAATGGGGAAACTTCAGCAAAACATCAGAGCAAACACCTTCTGGCCTTCTGGCATTCCCCTCCATCCCCTTCGTGTTTCCGTGGAACAACTGCAAAGCCTTATGAGACAATGGTAATCAGTGAGATGGATAAGTCAGGAAAGGTCAGCGCTAGCCCTAATGACCTGTATATATAACTGCTCGTTATCCATTTTACCCACTATCTACTTCATGTGACATTAGTTAAGAGTCCAAAATCCATGAATGGGAAGTTACATTTCACCCATTTATTCTGTTGTAAGAAACACAATGACATGTTTATCAGTTTTTGGGAATTTTGAACATCGGATATCACGGTTTTAGCCCTAGTGTGTGTGTGTGTGTGTGTGTGTGTGTGTGTGGGTGTGTGGGTGTGGGTGTGTATGTATATACTTATATCTAAAGTTTATCATCAGTATTATCTATTATCTCCTTCATTGAAGATTCTAGACTTCAGTTTTACATAACACTAGTTAAGAATCCAAAATCCATGAAGAGAAGGTTATATTTGACCTATTTATTCTTAGTTAGACACACATACACACACACACACTTAATAAGTTAAAAGGCACAAAGATATAACGTTAATGATTCAAGCAAAATATTTTCACAAAATAGATAAATAGCAACAGTACACAAGAGACAACACATTTAGAAAAAAATACAAATAATATAAAGAGGAATCAAAGAAGAAGAGATGAGTAGTTTAAGGTACCAGCACTTTGGGTACTTTGGTCTTCTCAGTTTTTACTTTCACTGTCGAGCTCCTGTCAAGACTAAGGTGGCTCGACCTGTAGTCACAGGATATATATATATATAGATAGATAGATATAGATCAACGGGCAACTGAGGTCATGTGTGTATGGTAACAGCTATAGATTGTGTGGTTAGGGGGACACTCTGTATGGGATCCCGAGGATTTTACTGTGGGTTCGTCAGTCATTTCACTAATGTTTCACTCATTTCACGACTTTCCAACATCCGTCATTACGGTCTCGCTTGACTGGTTAAAAACACACCCGTCACAACACAGCCACTGTGATTCATAGTGCAACTTGAACTTGGGAGCAGCTGTTATTGTTGCTATTCAGCATTAAATTATCATCTCATAAATTCTTCCTCTGTGAATTGCACTGAATCACCTTACTTATTTAAACAAATTTTGAAAACTAGCACATGATGTGGTGATCTCTAACTATAGGTATTCTTAACATAATGGCAGAAAGAGAGGTCTCTTCAACCTAGTACAAAGGTTGACTTTTACATATGTACTCCAGATGGCAGCACCAAAACTGGTTTAAAGGTACTGAGCGACTTTTGAGATACATGTACAGTTCTGGTATGTTTGGCATTGGATCAAACACGAGAGCTGCTTTTGTTTTGAACTGCAAGTTCATGTCACCTTTCCGTTCTCTTGCTCCGGGTGGATGTGTTGATGTACAAGACAATGGAAATCTTGTGGGTGATTGCATTCCAGGCAACATCACTAGTTTTTATATCAATCAGTGAGAAGCGGAAAAAATAAAAGACAGACAAGGAAAAATAGTTTTTACGTGTAAAGTCATCAGAAGTGGGGGGGGGGGAACCAGAAATAAAAAGTGAAAGTGGATCTTGCATGGGTCAGTGTTAGTGTATTTGGGTGAGTGTGTGTGTGTGTGTGTGTGTGTGTGTGCGTGTGTTTGTGTGTGTGTGTGCGCGTGTGTGCGTGTGTGTGCGTGTGTGAAGCATATTGAGTCCTCCTTTTAGAGTCACAGTGTCTTCATCTTTCAGAGTTACTCTCCTCATTCTCGATCCTCCTCTGCTCGCGGCTACGGTGTCTCTGAATGGCTCGCCAGATCCTGCACAAGGCCCCACCCCTGACAAACCAAACAACCAAAACGCTGTTCACAACAGGCACAAAGATAACACACAGACATACAAAGATAACACACAGACATGCACAAAGATAACACACGGTGAAATACTAACAGAAATAATGAATCACATAATTACACTCCCCCACCCAACACACATGCACACACACACACACACACACACACACATGCACACACGCACGCACACACACATGCACACACACACACGCACCGTAGTCTCAGGTAGCGGAGGTCATCCTTTGAGACATCATTTAAAATGTCATCCAAAGTGTAGTCCTCCATCACAAACTAGAAAACAAGCAACATAATTACCAGAATTACCTTGCTGTTCAATATCGTGACTAAACATATCTACAAAAGAACTTGTTAAGTAAGTAATAGCCATCATAAACCACAGTGTCAATGAAACTGTATCATGTAAGTGCATCTGTGATTTACCTTATCTATGGTTTCTGCGTCAGCCCCTTGCTCCTTCAGCCAATCAGTGAGCTCCTGATCTGCCACTATGTTTGCCGACATGTGGAAGACGGAGGGAAGCTGGAGTTCTAATGAAAGAAGAGACAACCATGAGGGCTGAATGTAATGTGTGAACAAAACGTCAAATTTATTTTTCAGCAAGTTCAGCTTTTAGGCCATAACTTCTTAGCTGTGATTGTGGGGTGCAGAAGAACCGCGTTGAAAATACCAGAGTGGACCAGCTCTGCAATGTACTACATTTTGACAGGTAACATTCCTTGCTCAAGAAAAACTTGTCCTTAATTAGGTTTAATTACATCTGCAGACAATTTTTTTGGGAAAGACTTAGTACGCGAGCCTATTCGTACTCAGACTTCACTGACAGTGACTTCACTGCATTTCGTTACAACGTATAATTCCCCTGCCACATTCAAATGGATCCAGTAATTCAAACAAAGTTAAAATCCTGATTATGTGATCAAGTGTAGAATACATTATAATGCCCAACAGTCTAGGGACTAGGAACATAATTATTATTTAGTGAAAAACACTCTTATCCTATGGAGTATGTGTGTATACTTTACACTTCAATACACACTCCTATCGTAACTATGTGTGAATGGAAGTGTAAAGCATTATACTTATTTATGTGATTACTCCTTAGACCTCCATGCATGAACACTTAGTTTAGGAGTGGTTTTCATTAAAAACTACTGGATTTAAAATTGCTGTGCAGAGTTGCCAACAACAACCAGACAAACAAGTAAGGTCTTTTTTCTTTTTTTTTTTTTCCTTTTCTTTGTTTCTTCAGATGGTAGGTAAGTCACATGATCACATTTATTGCAGTGCAGGGCTGGTTTGTTTGTCAGTGGCTCTCTTTTGAGAAAAAAATTGCAAAACTTATATCAGTTCACCCTACAAATTGCCTAAATACCTCTCATTTGGGTTGGACTGTATTTGTGAGGCAAAAAAACAAAAAATGTAGCGAGTATGTATAAAACCAAAAGACACACTTCTGCATGTAAATACACAAAATGATATAAGTAACTACATCATTCAATAGAACCATATCTGAACTAAAACATACATGCTTACTTGCATATTTGTCAGTGTTATTTATTTGTAAATGTTTTTTTTTTGTACAGATCCTTAATTAGTCCTAATTGCTCCGTTTATTATGTGAAAGTAATAATAGTCATGGTTACATATTTGCCACATTCACCCTGAGTAAAGTAATTCAATTAAACTAACATTTAATAGCATTGTCCATGAAATCATTACAGTGGTCAGCACACCGCATAAGGTACAGACTCAGAACAGATCTAAAACAAACATTTTAAACAAATTAATGACAAAACAAAACTGTAATTAAAATAAACACAAATGCCTGTAATGTGTTTTCAGTATGTTGTTCTCTAGATTGAAAAAAAAAAACAAATTTATATGACATTTTTTCAGTATGTAAAATAGATGAAAAATGTGGTACACCCATAAAAGGTGCTGTGTAGCAGTGCACAGGAAAGGCCTACACCTGGGAATCATATTTCAAACTGCACCTGTGTGCAGGGTGTGTGTGCGTGTGCAGGGTGTGTGTATGTGTGGGGTGCAAATTAATTTTTTTACACGCAATAAAATTCTCTGTTTGGACATGTGCACGATAAACATGGTGACCAAATTCTGCAAAACACAAAACCTATATCAGGTCCAAATGACCTTCCATTCTAATCTATGACGCATAAAGACTCATAAAATGCCACACTGGAATGAGGACAGTGTTATCTTTTACTTTTGTTTAGTCATCCTAGTCCACAACTTTACTTCACTGATAACGAGATTAAACTCTAAAACAAAAGAACTTGCAAAAGTTTGCTTGGTCCTCAAAAGTTGCACTAGAGTCAGGCCCATAGTATGTGCGCGTGTGTCTGTGTGTGTGTGTGTGTGTGCGCGCGCGCGCCCGTGCGTGTGTGCGCGTGTGTTTGTGTTTTACCTGCAGGTTGCTGTTTAAGTCTGATGAACTCCAGGTCATGCGCCCTCTGCTGGAGAGTCTGTCTCAGCACTTGCTGATATTCTTTCTCCTTCTGTACGAGCTCCTCCAACAACCTGCAGAAGCCCATCCCAACCCAAAAAAAAAAAAAAAAAAATTCTCCAGACATGCTAGAAAGCCATCAGTGTAACTAACACGTCATTCAGAAGCACTACGTGACGAGACACAGAGATGCATGTAAAAACATGTATATAGGAACAAATGGAATGAGGAAGAGTGAGAGTTACGAGTCCAAATAACAGCGAGATCGGGGGAAAGGACTAGAGTGAGCGTGCACCTGCTTGTCTCCTGTCTGAGACGTCCGAGCTGCGTGCTGAGAGACTGGTGCGGCCGTTGAGAGTCGTGCGAGATGACTGAGCTTAAGGTGCTGACTCCGGAGGTGAGACCCGTGTCCTCCTGAGACGCAGGCTCCACGGCCCCAAACTCCACATCCTCAACATCCACCTCATCTGCATCTTTATCTGCCCCTTCACTCTCCGACGCAGG
Organism: Chanos chanos; assembly: GCF_902362185.1. Taxonomy (NCBI): domain Eukaryota; kingdom Metazoa; phylum Chordata; class Actinopteri; order Gonorynchiformes; family Chanidae; genus Chanos; species Chanos chanos. The sequence continues at coordinate 11,585,864 of NC_044497.1, read as the reverse complement.
GCCAAAATGGGTCTGAAGTTCTGAGAAACAGACAGAGAGTGAGTGAGTGAATGAGAGAGAGAGTGAGAGAGAGGGGGGGGGTGCAGCTTTCTAATCCTGTAACTATGTAAACTATGTAAAATCACCCAGTGCATATACATTCCAACATGAACACTCACACACACACACACACACGCACACACACACACACACACACACACACACACCTGGAATTAATATGGTGACAGCTGCCTGGACAGCTCGTCTGATGATGTTATCCATGGCAAACATCCAGTGAGGTTTAATGTGATGGTTTCTCAACACTTTATTCACCTGAGAGAAAGAGAAACACAGGTCAGGCACATCACACACAAGAGCATCTCTCATCTAAGCGTCTGAAAATAAACTGTAGGCGCAACTGACAGTCTAGTCATTTAAACTAGAAGTATAGAGAGTCCCACACTCAAAGACAGTTCAAAGGCTCTGAAGGAAATGTAACTTCTGCAATGTTATGTCCATCTCTGGGCAACAGGTGGTGATGATGTTGTTCTTTCATTTTGGTAAGATAGCATAATTCACAAAGAGAGTGGGCCACTCACAGAATCCTGGAAGCCAAAAAGAACCAGCTGGATCTGGTTGATGGAGGTGCTGTCAAAGTCCAGGTCCAGTTTGAGTTTGGAGATGGTGTTAGCCATGACCCGGCGTTCGGGAGAGCGGATAAAATCGCGCAGGATACAGATAATCTGTTTAATGTGATCCACTGAGAGCTTCAGTTCCTCAGTACCCTGAAATCAAAAAGAGAACGAGAGAGAGAGAGAGAGAGAGAAAGAGAGAGAGAGAGATACACACAACTGTCTTAAAAATCACAACCACACAGAAATTCTCATGAATGCATACATTTCAGAGATGTAGCAGTACACACAGGCACGCAAAGTACACATACACAAACATACAAACACCTGGATATGGTTTTCCATGAGGTTAGAGGTGACTTTATCCTGGTCCTCATTAAGGACTTTATAAAGGATGGCCCGTCTCTCGCTGTCCTTGCGAAGTAAAAACAGGCCAGAGTCTCGATCTTCTGACGAAGCTGGAGAGGTACGGTCCTCAGAGGGGGAGCTCTCATCTGGGACACTGGTCAGAGCAGATAAGAGAACAAACGGATCTTATGTTCGAGATAAAAAAACAAAACAACTTGATTTCATAACTATTATTTCAAACAAGTAAACCGAAAAAAGGACTGAATTACTGCGTATCTCAGACTGTACCACAGTATAACAGTAGGACCCTGTGCTAGTGTGTGCGTATGTACCATGCAATAGCACTGTCGATGCATACATGGGTTTCCTGGCTGAGTGCAGGTGTAGCAGGTGTGTGTGCGTGTGTGTATGCGTGTGTGCGTGTCTGCCTGTATGGATATGTGTGGATGGCGACCAGCTTGTCATAAAGCCATGAAGAATTATGACTTTATGAGTGTGCAAAGCTGACCCCACTATAAAAGACATTATCACATTAGTGTTGGCTGACGGAGCAGGGATAGCATGCGCCCACACACCCACACCCACACCCACACCCCCACACCCACGCCCACCCGCACACACACACACACACGCACACACACAAACCTGACCGGTGATCACTAGACAACTGCCCACCTGTCTCCTCATTCCAACACCTTGTTTAAACACTATCACCATGGAGCTTCACTGATGGCCAGACGGGCCAGATTTGGGCAATCTGCTTCCCAGCGGCGTGTTCACATGGCTGATTTACAGCCACCCTCTGACTCAGTCAAGCACGACAGCCTGTCTCGGGAGAGGCTTACGCTTCATTTCTCTCCAAACACAGCTTAGCAAAGCATGAACAGCCTGCAACAACACGCATGCCAGGACACACAGCCATCGCCATGGAGACCGCCAAAAATGTGTCCTAAACTCACCTGTGTGGCCGGTCGCACATCCACACATCATTTATTCAAAGCATTAATTTATTAAACTCAGGTGACCTATGCCATTACTGGCGTAAGTGTCGAACCGTTTGGTGGGAGTTTCTCTCGGCTGATTAAGGTGTTGTTGAACAGGTGCTATGAGGAGTTGGGGTCAACGGGGGTGGTGTGGAGAAAGAGGGGAGGGGGGGGGGGGGTTTGATGATTACCTGAGGAAGTTAGAACTGGGTGGTTTGATGAGGTTCTCAGAGCCCGAACGTTTTTTCTTCTCAAAGAAGACATCGTGCTTGGAGTCACAGTCAGGAGAAACGGAGCCATGTTCACTACTGCTGCTGCCTGTGGCCTCAGACTGCAACTGCACGGGCAGTGACACACTGCGAATGTAATCTGAGGATGAGAGAAAACACACACACAAACATACACACACACACAAACACACACACACACACACACACACACACACACAAAATGAAAGGAATAAAGAATGAGTTCACATTGTTTTCACTTTTCAGTCGTTATCTGATGACAGACCTCCCACATCGCTGTGACCACGAACATATATATCATTTCAGAGAAACCACACACACAACGCAAAAGAGCAGTCAAGGAGATGGTGAGAAAAAAAAGGTGAATGAGTCAGATTAAGAGAAAAAAGAAACACAGTACAGAAAAGCACCGCCTTACAGAAGATAAAGCACGGACAGAACACTTTCACTGAGAGACATGGGCAAAGCTTTAACTTTTGAGAGCTTTTCTTAACGTAGAGGGCACAAACCTTGCCACACTTTTAATAAGAGCATCCACGCCACAGCATAGCCATTTGTGTGCCATTGGAGAGAGAGAGAGAGAGAGAGAGCGAGAGAGAGAGAGAGAGAGAGAGAGAGAGAGAGAGAGAGAGAGAGCGAGAGAGAGAGAGACAGTTAACAACAGTTTATCCATGTTGGATGCAGCACAAGTACTGTACATACACAGGTTAAATAAAAGAGACCAATAAGATACCACTTTCCATTTCTGAGGGCAGAGTCAGTGTCTGCATTAGCTGTGTGCATCACTCCATATCTGCACCTGTTTGAACGCAAAAAGGCCCCAGAGCCAAGAGATCTCAGAACTACTCAGATTTCTGAGAAAGCACAGGCCATGTTTGTTTGGAATCACCTTAGGAACACAACACCGTGAGAATCCTTCGCTGTGAACAGAAGATAAATGGAGAAAAAAAAATGGGCGTGGGGGGGGGGGGGGGAGACCAGTGCCTGGGTGAGTATGTTCTGTTTGGACTCTGTGGAAGGCTGGCAGAGGGCCAGAGAACCTCACTGTTGTTCTCCCTGGCCTCCTTGGTGCTGCTCCAGTCTGGTCAGCTCATCGGGCCAGCTGAAAGCGGTTTGGACCTGTTGTGTTAGTGTCTCAGGCAAAAGAGAGACAGAGGAATGCACAGCTGTGGGGCGGGGGGGGGGGGGGGGGTAGCGGGGGGCGTTGGCAATACACCATACAATGTGACTCTTCAGAGCAGTGAGCACGGTGCGTGCTCACAGAACATCACACAGATACCAAAGTACCGAAGAAACAAAGGCTGGCGATCCACATGGTCAAACAGCGATCCAAAACAAACAGCCAAGAAGCCAGGTAACCTTTTTTTTTTTTAAATATTGACAAGCTATTATTGACCATAAGGCTGAGATCAGAGCCTGTACCTGATGGTTTAAAGGCAATCTTGTTCTTCTTGCCCTTGATGTTGTGCCGAACAAATAGGTCCTTGAGAAGGTCTCCAGCAGTGGCTCTCTTACTGGGATCAGGCTCAAAGCAGCGTAGGATAAAAGACTTTGCTTCAGCCGACAGAGACTCTGGAATCTCGGGATGGATCTTGAACATCCCTACCTGAGACACACAAGAGTATAACTCCATCTGTCCAATGCTACACGGCACTTAAAGCCAATGACATGTTCCATAAGAAATCATCTGTACCTTAAACATGGCAGCCTGAGGTTCCCCCAGTTCGTGGAAAGGGGGTTTGCCTGTAGCCATCTCTATGATGGTGCAGCCCAGAGACCAGATGTCTGCAGGGGCCCCATAACCTCTAGGGCCTTTGTCAATGATCTCAGGCGCCATGTACTGCAACGTGCCTGGAGAGAAATACGTATGTGAGAGAGAGAGAGAGAGAGAGAGAGAGGGAGAGAGGGAGAGAGAGAGAGGGGAGCATGAGGGAGAGGAAAGGAAAGAAGGCGGAAGAAAAGAATTCTGCACCTGCTCCTCTATCAGTCTCTAATTAAGCACAATGTGTGTGTGTGTGTGTGTGTGTGTGTGTGTTTGTGTGTGTATGTGTCAGTGTACGTGTTTGTGTGGGTGGCTTAGGTCAATCTAATTACTCTACACATACTGCCCCTCTCAGGTTACTTAAGCACAGGCAGATGCTTCATACACGCACTTGACATCAGGAACAGAGCTGACTGACTATATTAAAAAAAAAAGCCATTCATTCAAGTTCTGGAGAATGTACATTAGACCTGACTTTACAAACATCAGCTTTTCTGATGAGTGATTTTTCTTTTTTGAAAGGGAATTCTGTCAAAGGGAAAGTTCATCAGATGAAGAGTAGACTGTTATGGGGATTAAAAAATGAATAATTTCACCAGAGTAGGTTAATTAAACACTACTGCTCCACTGAGATCTAACCATCAAATAGAGTTACATGAGCCCTCGCACTGTAAATACCTCGGCATGAATATTACCATGAAATATCAAGCAGTGTTCCAGGCCAGCATGCAAATGGAAACCTTATGTCCTTTATGTACTTTCATCAGGTTCAAGTCCTCCAAACCAAACTACACTAAACCAGGTCAGACCAGACCAAACCAAACCAAACCAAACCAAATCAAACAACCTATTATGGTTACAGTTTTGGTAATAAATAAAACAGGAGCCACGAGAGCTATCAGAGCAGCACAGACTGGCCTAATAAGAAGTCAGAATATTCTCTCAGGGCTGGGTGGTGTAGTGGTGGTGGAGAGGTGACGGGGACAGTAAGATAAAGTTTGGGACAGCATGGACCCCTCCAAAACGAGGAGTGGAGTTATTCACTGTGTGTACACCGTCCCTTGGCACCAGAGAAAGATATGAGTTGTGCTAAAGAGCAGATGTGACACCAAACAGGAACAGATAGACCTGAGGACAGAACATGAATCCTGGTGTTTACCAGTAAACGTTTCTGTGCAGGGGTTGACTCCAGCCAGTCTCTTAGAGGTGCCAAAGTCTGAGATCTTCAGCACTCCGCTGTAGGTGTTGACCAACACATTATCTCCCTGTAGACGGGAGAGAGAAGGCGCAGTGTTAAAGGCGACATAAGAGAAATTTGCATAGCTCTTCCATTAAGGGAAGCAGTATTTATAACCTTGATATCTCGATGGACAATTTGGTTCTCATGAAGGTAACGAAGTCCCTCAAGGATTTGCCGTGTGTAGAAGATGATGGTGGCCTCTTTAAGGGGACCCCACTTTGAGCGTAGCAAAGCTGACAAACTCCCTGTGAACAGGATGAGTACTTAATTTGTACAGAATGAGCTACGATCCTTTCAGTCAAATGATCACTTTAAGGATTATAATAACTGGTCCCTGTGTCAATTTTAATCGAAAATTTTTTAATCTGTAACAAAATCGTAATCTACAACAGAGCATCCGGAATCTCAGAGATCTTGAAAGCTCACTTTTCATGTGATCTTTCCCCTCTAAATGAACTGGGTAAGAGGCAGCTTGGATCGAGAATCTGTAATGCAATTCTATGATGTTTGTTTGACATTGCTTCAATACACTGCTGCTACACTGATGTGATGCTAAAACTGCACAACTTTTAGTGAAGAAGAACACAAGAGAACAAGCTAAAGGAACCATGGAAGAGAATTAGGACAGGGCCCAGTCACTCAAATACTCTTACAAACCCAATACTTCAGCTCAATCACCAATGTACGAACACAGACGGACACACATGCACACACCTCCAGGAACCTGCTCCATGAAGATCTTGATGTATCCGTCTTCAGACACAGAGCCAAGATACTGTACAATATTCCTGTGCTTCAGGTATTTGTGGAGAGCGATTTCCTCATGGAGAGGCTGGGAATACCTGCACAAGTCCCAATGGCCAAACCAATAACATTGTTCTACAGAGAATGGATATCACTGTTTATACTTCCAGGAAAATCCAAGGGCACTGTACTCACCTGCTGTCCCTCTCTGGGATCTCCTTAATGGCAATGCGTACCTGGTTGCTCAAGTCTCTGCCCGCATACACAACTCCATAAGTGCCACGCCCCAAGACCACCCTGTCCCCGTTCTCATTGTAGTCATACTCGTACTGCAAGACAAATGAGGTTCATAAGTCTCTTTAAGGAACTTCTTCATCTCCCACATTCTCTCTTTCTCTCTCTCTCTCTCTCTCTCTCTCTCTCTCACACACACACACATACACACTCACTTCTAGTGTGTCTCCATCACCCTCTCCCTCCAATTCCACAGCATTCCCTGATCCATCTGTGATAACCTCCTTCACCATGGAGCAGAACCTAAAATCAGGAATCAGACAGCAGCCCAAACAATCAGTAAACAATCTGTAACTCTAACGCATACACACAGCTGTTAAAGAGGGACTGTATTTATGAAAGCATGAATGACCTTTACTCTGTACTGACACAGACTCTCACAGGCTCACCTTCCACACTGATCCTCAGTGGAAAAGTAGATCTGGAAGTCATCTGAGTTATCATGAACATACAGGAAGCAGCAGCGTTCATCAAACTTAGAGATACTATGGATTAAAGGGAAAATAAAGATAAAATTGCACCAGGAATGAATAAATTGATTATAGCAAACTGGATGTTGGAGGTAAAGAGAAGCGGGGACAACAGGGAGGAGATGAAACCTAACACACACTACTCTGATACTTCAAGGACAAAGTCATGCAAAAATATGCCTGCCTTTGGTATGTGTTTTCTCAACCAACACTAACTTCACAGGGAACTGTGCAGCTAGTTGTTAACAAACCACACACACACACACACACACACACACAGAAGGGACTAAATCTAGTAAATCTAAGTGGGCATGATGAAAGCCAGAGACGGCCTGATGTACTGTCAATTTCTGTGTCAGTTTGCTGATGAACAGGTCATTACATCTACAATTATATTAATAGAACATTAAACACCCACGAACCTGATTCCTTTAATGGACGTTGCAGTGAAGTTCCATTCATGGATCCCTTTCTGGACAAGGTTCATTGGGAAGGTCACAGTTGAGTTTAGATGAAAATGTTAGAGAACTGTATGAAATGTAGGTCATAAGTCACAGTGCATTAGAGTGAGACTGTGGGAAAGACTCTAACCGTCTCAGCTGGAGAAACATGCCAGATAGACACATTCTTCTCCTCCGCTTCACTGTTGATGGACACATAGGATGGCTGGTAGATCTTAGTGGGTTCCAGGATCAAAACCTTCGGAGTGGAGATGGAAAACAGATGTTTTTAAAAACAGAACCAGGAGGACGGATGGGTATTTCAGCTCAGGTGAGGTTTTGTCTCGAGTTTGTGTTTGTGTGAGAATATGCAAAAGCGAGATCAGTGGAAGTCTTGTACCGGAAAGCGTAGCCCTTTAGTCGTCCCTTGTGTCGCTTCTACGATGATGTCCATCCAGAAATTGAGTCTCTCTCTCTGGGGTGAATGCTCCGTATTCTGCTTCTTAAAATGCTGAATAAGCTGCAAATTCTGAACCACTGACCGCAAGTACCTGACAGGGGGCGGTGAAAGTTTGAGGAGGACGCAAAAAAAAAGCAGAGCACGCGTTTTAAGAAGACAAACGATACCACCACTCTTTTAAGACGATTTGAAACGTGCGTCACATCAATGTCACAGGTGTTTACCAGATGGGGGGTTTGAGCTTGAAGAGTTTCTCTGCGGCCTGTACTGCTTTAGGGATGTCATTGGCCAGCATGCTGACAGTAAAGAACTGACCCACATCCCAGTAATTATTCATCTTCTCCAGGCTGCCTTTCCGGCCCAGCAGGCTGTTCAACCTGACCCCTAAAAAGAGAGGGAGAAACACGGCTAGAGGACCCAGGTACGTAACAGACTGTGTGAGTGAATAAACGGAATGAGGAGGACAGGGAGGGGGCCAGAGGACTTAATCTCACCTATTTTCCTCAGTTCGATGGAGCTTTCAAACTGCTGACCGGCCACAATAAGCAGCACAGCCAGATTAATGCCCGAATACAGGGTCGGCTGTAGCTCAAAGCCCTTTCTGTACCTATGGGATAGGTAAACAGACAGGCAGAGAGAGATATGGGTAGATAGATAGATAGATAGATAGATAGATAGATAGACAGATAGACAGATAGATAGATAGATAGATAGATAGATAGATAGATAGATAGATAAACAGACGAAGAGAGGGAGAGAGAGAGAGAGAGACAGAGAGAGAGAGAGAGAGAGAGAGAGACAGAGATGTAGAAATGGCCTGCTGGCACAGAGCGGTGAAAAGGTAACTATTCAAATTAATACTTCCTTGACTCACCACTGGATGGCATTGTCTCTACTCTTGGTGTCCTTGCAGTCTGAGTCCAAAAACATGTCCTTGTAGATGCGGCCGCAGAGACAGAACATGTCAGGGGCAGGGTGTTCACATGACTGCAGGACCTGCAGCATCACACGCAGGGCCTGCTCTCTGTCTCCTGGGCTATTCCGTCTGAACAAACACACACACGCGCACACCCACACACACACACACACACACACGCACGCACACAGACACACACACACACACACACACACGAATCAATAAATATACAGAAAAATTGAATTTCTATTATGGGCAGTTCTAAGCCAGGATTATAATGAGGACTAATTAAATTGGCTCATCTTGTACATCACTATGTCTATGTAATGAGTGTAAGACAGTGGAAACACGTGCACAGCAGATGTGTATGGCTTACCTGTTGAGTGCAAATGCATAATGGAACTGAATCATGGGCTGGTTGGCCAGGTCACAAGTGGGCAACATCTCCAGTGTCTGTACCAGTTTCACCATGGCATCATAATCCTGAAAGCCAAACATCCAGGCATGTCACAGGGCTTTATGAAACACGACTGTGAACAAAATTATACCGAGTTACACCGGGTTCTAGTGAGATAACTGTACCTGTATATCTCTGTATGAGAAGAGCAGGTTCATGACTATGTCTTGGGTAAGAACTTCAGTGTTGTCTATGCGGAGTTTGATACGGGACAGCTCCTTGGCTAACTCCTCTCCCTGGTATTTGTCTCGAGCTTTCCTGATGTCGTTCAGCAGGGTGTCCTTAAAGGAGGCGCTGCGAGCAGAGAGTGGGAAAAAACATAAACAGGAGGATTCAGTGGCACCTCCTCGGGTTCATCTAGGTGTTTCATTGCGTATCTACTTTCATAGTCCTTTTAGATTCTGTTTTGATGATTTAACAGCGTTCCAGGATTTTTCCAGAGGTGATATCTGATCTAAACTCAAGTACTGGGCTTTGCTCCAAAAGGACATTAGATGGAGGCATTTGAATAGCGGGGTCACATCAGATCTCACACCCACCTGTGTATGTCTCTCCTCTCTCTCTCTCTCTCTTTCTCTCTCTCTCTCTCTCTCTCTATGGGCTATGGTCTACATCATCGGTTCAGCAAGACGGCAGTGGCTCATTTTGAGTGGATCATATTTCAGCTGCCAGTCAAAGGCATTAGGGTGTGTCTGAGTACTGGACGCCTCCTGCCTTTATTTTAGATCTTCCTGAAAGCTTTCCAGGATTACACTGACTCATCCTTTACATTTGGACTATTTCTTAGTCATATTACATAGTTCTCCTCCACAGAGAACTTTAAATATTTACATTAAAGTCACAGAACATGGAACGTGAGAGATACATATGCAGAGAGCTGGTACCAGGAGGTGACGTGAATGTCCTTGAGCAGGCTGACAAAGCGGTCCACCAGTGGCACACACAGAGGCCCCAGTAAGTTGTCCCAGCTGGGCTGCATGTACTCGGATGCCCGTCTCTGAGCCACGTTCTCACAGCACATGTACTCATGGTTGGGGGTCATCACGTAAGGGATGAAATAGTAGTTTCCACTGGAGGCCTGAACACAGGACACTTTGGTTATCACTGCAACAGAATCAAACCTTACTAAACTCTTCTTCAAGCTCATCACATCAAAAATGAACACCTCAAGAGAGTCTGGAGATCCAATCGGTAAAGCTCATCCAATCATTAGTTCACCCAGATAGATCCATCTAACTACAAAGTCGTAACAGTTACAGTTAATTCAAGCCATATGCGATGTGGTAAACTCAGTCTCTTGCGGGTGAATCCGGGTTTAATGTGAACAAGCTAGTCCCACTCTCAAGGAGTGAGAATAGCTGAAAATGTTTTAGGTTAGGGTTAAGGTTAGGGAATTACGTTTCTCTGAAGACGTCTCTTGTGATCTTTCAGAGCCCAGCCAAACGTGTCGAGTGTTAATGAAGCTCACCCCAAAGCACTCCAACACCTCAGAGTGTAATGAGAATCTGGTTAACGCCTATGTGAGCGTGCAGTATCCCAGGATTCCAGTGAGTAAAGTAAGTCCTGTGGGACCATGCCCTACCTCAGGATTCCAGTGAGTAAAGTAAGTCCTGTGTGACCATGCCCTACCCCAGGATTTCAGTGAGTAAAGTAAGTCCTGTGTGACCATGCCCTACCCCAGGACTCCAGTGAGTAAAGGAGTACCAGCAACAACATTTTCTCCATCCGAAGGTTTGCAATACAGTTTGTATCAAATAATGACCTCTGCTTTTTTTTTTTTTTTTTAAGCTATAGTTGTTACATTGAGATTAATGTTCCCTGATGCAAAAACTATATAAATGTTCATAAGTTGCTTTTTCCAGTTTGCTTCTAGATGCCAAAGTTTTTATTCTAGGCACGATATAAGGTATTGTCCATTTTGGTGGCTTTTAAAATGTGGGGGCTGAACAGGTCTTTTATATAGATGTAAATTCTTCATTAGTTTCATAAAATTAGCAATATTAATATCTCTACCAGAAGCACCTGTAAAGAACTATGATAAACCATCAAAAATATCAACAATGACACAGTGCTACTCTAATTAGAAATGAAATGGTTTCATAGAATCTGAGAAGTTTCATTGCTGCGCTGTCCTCTGATGTGTTAATCAGTGAAAGTCTGGGAGTTGGACAAAACTTAACCAAAAAAAAAAAAAAAAAGCGTTCGAGGGTTGTGAGTATCTCAGTGCACTCTGCACTCTGCCCTCTCCATGACCAAGTGCCTGACCAAAGCCTGCATGCATCACAGCAAATCAGTACCTACTTTGTTCCTCAGGCCAGAGCCACGATACTCTGGAGGCAACTGTACCCAGGGAAAGCCTACTGTAACCGGCTTTGCCTACTCCAGGTAACACACAGAAAAGAGAAAAAATGAGGGCTATGGAGTGAGAACGAGACAGAAAGAAACTGAGAGAGAGAGAGAGAGATAGAAAGAACCAGAGAGAGAGAGAGAGAGAGAGAGAGAGAGACAGAAATAGGGGATCTCATGCAGAGAGAAAGTTTTAAATTCAGACTCTCACAGAAACTCTCATGGCATATTTCATCGTCGACAAGAACCCAGAAAGCTAAGTAAGCACATAGCACCAAATGCGCAGACCACAGCATGCATGGACAGCAGCATGAAACCCACTGTCAGAGGAAGTGAAGGCAGGGTGACCGCTGCCTTAACAATTACGAGCCTTGTGATTCAAGGTTGAGGTTGTGAGAATGTCAAGTAGATGGGTCTGGGCACGAACAGGGCTTCTGGTGTAGATCCGTTTTAAGTGGGTCTATTAAAAGAAGCAAACGGGTCGTACAGACCGCATCGACAAGCAAGCCAGCTCTTTAAACTCCACACACTCACAGAGCTAACACCCATTGACCCCAACAATCCATCTGGAGTCAGAGCAAGGCTCTACTCAATACACAAATCAAACTCTCTCTCTCTCTTTCTCTCTCTTGGCTGGAACATGGTGTCCCCGCATCTCCTTTGACCTACTCAAATCCCCGTTCACACACTGTGGGGAAAGGAAAAGCAGAGGAGGCCGCTCTCTCCCCTGTGTATGCTGTTGGTTAGCTATGGTGGGATGTGTTATTTTAGGTGAATGCCATAGAGGAACATGTAAAACAGAGCACACGGCATGTTCACAGCATGAATTCCAGATATGTCTCCTCGACAGCATGAAGAATTCCCTTTTCTATACGCCCTCATGTGCCCTGACGGTACCTATATATGTCACCCTAAAAATAAGTTCTATTCTCTTTAAATACTTACTGTGTTTTTCTGCACCACCATGTCCTAGAGAAAGAAAAAAAGAAAACATATTACTAAAGATTAGTAAGGTCGCTAAATATAGTCTGGCCCAGAATTACTGACATCTTCAATGAGTACGAAACAAAAAAGAATTGTACAGAATTAATAAATCCAGGATTGAACTGTACTGCTGTTTTACAACTGATGGAGGTATTGTACTTTAGTAATTATTAAATGCAATTGACCAAAGTTACTCATTTCTCAAATTAAGAAATTTATTTTTTAAGAAATTTTGAAATTCTCTCTGTGTTTGGACACAAGACGCACATGCATCTCCTACCAGGCAAGATCAGCACTTTCCCAGTGCCCATAACTTCTTAATTACTGTCCTAATTAAGTGACACGTGTGATACGTGTTGTATAAATCCATTTACTGGTTTGTTTGAACAATTGTTTTTTTTTCCGGTGAAAATTAGAACAAGACAGAGGTAACAGCATAAAACAGGAAACATTTATATCCCCTCCCCCCACTGACTAAATGCTAAACTACACCAAACGCTAGGGCTGTTATCATTCGTTGATGGTTTAATTGCGATTAATAACAACGATACGGTTGCATGGATTCAAACAGTGTGTATCGTGCAAAAAATGTTAACCAGTACAGGCATCTCACTGGCTTCTTTCGCGGTTCGTATTGTTTACCACGTGTCGAGATCATATTGGTCTCAAGAGGAGAGATTTGCAGTCACGCCCCTACTTAATATGAAGGACAGTGAAAGGATGCTATAATGCTAAGACAGAAGTCCCACTACACACTCTCATGCCACAACATAAATCCTCTCATCTCTGTCTCATCCCATCTCTAAACAGAGAAGCGGTGTACTTGTGTCTTAAACAATTCTCTGTGGTAACAAACAGTAGGTCTGTCTTACCACATATGTGTTGTAGAAACCTTAACTTTATGAACTCTAACAGTGGAGAGCTCCATCTATGTAAACAATCATCCCGCATACAATGGATAGCTTAACGGTCATTAAAAATTTGAAACTCATTGTTCAAAAAAATTAAAATAAGGCTCAGGTCTATTTGTTTGTTGTTAAAAATCATCCTGTTGTCAAAACTGAAGTGAAATCAGCATGAAATTAACATGAATTAAAAAATAAAATGAGGAGACCGGGGCAGGAGTTTAGAACTCTCTGACTATTGTGGCTGTTGGTCACATGACTTCATATTTCTTGATTTATGAAGTTCAATAATGCATGTGTTTCTTTTCATTTGTGAGCTCTTTGCCTTTCCCCATTTGCAAATTTCCCCCAAAGTGCACATGCATGTTAACTCATTTTTGTTCCCCTGTGAAACAGGAAGACTGAAATAATAGTCGTTTGTTGAACTGTTCTTCCGGTGCATTGTAGAAGAATAACAGAGACTTGTCTTTCAATACATCTGCACCTCTGTAACACATAACTCATTGACTGTGTTGCTTATTTTATACAGCCTTGAATGACAGTCATTCTGAACTTGTCTGTTAGTTATGATGTTAGAATTAATCCAGGAACAATGCGTTTAAATTATAAAGTCTGATGTCGTTGAGTGAACAATGGTTAGGAGAACTGGTTAAAAAGAAATCAAACTCCTCCTCTCTGGAACAAGAAAGACAGAGTGAAAATATACTTTTAAGTACAACTGGGGATCCTGCAATTGTTCTCTGCCATTTCTGTACCTCATTCTGCATTTTTCTCTCAATCTCCTTAGAGATGCTGCCATGCAGAACTGTTTCCAGGCCTGCAGTCTAATGCACCACAACACGTGCTGTCTCTTGAGCTAAAAGACTGAGTAGCTAACACCACCCATGGCTGTAAATAGCAAACTCATTCATGATCATGGCTGGCTGTTTGCTCACATAGTAGGAATGCCACCTGTCTCTGCGTAGCCCTTCCAAACCTCTAGTCCTCATACTCACTGTTCTGTACCATGGGTTTATTGTTGGGAAAGAACTGTGCTTGAAACAAGGAGAGCTGTATGTGTACCTATCATTTATACTGTGGTATACAGTACATACTAAGAATACTTTTTTTTAAATGCACCTCGGTAACAACATCACAAGGTCACAGCAGAAGTGTCACGAGATTTTAATGACAGTTTTAAGAGGGACGTGAGAGCAGGACACAGGACGAATGAGAGATCATAGGGTTGACGGAATGAGAGAAGGAGTATAAACAAAGGGAGAGATGATTCTGAGTGTGTGTGTGTACATGTATGTGTGTGTGTATGTGTGTGTGTGCGTGCACGTATATGTGTGTGTATCTATATATGTATGTGTGTGTTTGTCTGTGTATGTGTGCATGTGTGTGTGCGTGTGCGCATATGTGTGCGTGTATGCATGCTGGCATATGCTTGTTCATGACGTGAGTGTGCGTAAGTCATCGACAGACTTGCCTTAAGAGACTGGGCTGTATCAGGGTCCGTGTCGTGGTAGAGAATGACGTTGTTGGCCATGTCAAAGCTTTCCCGTACGCCCAGATGGTAAAATAGTGATGGCTGTCTGAACACATCGCTCATGTCCACTACTGCTATGTCTGCAAAAAAATCACATTTTACTTAAACACATGGATTTTCCCCAAAGGCAACATCTCCATGCGGTCATAATGTATTTGCGACGATATCACTCATCATCACATCAGAATATTCCTTATTTCTTTGTAACCAATAAATAATTGTGTTGGGCTAAATTCAAAATGCCAGTTACCCTGTAGTAACACTAAAAGATTAAGTAACTCCATCTCCAGTTCCCAGTCTTCATATGTGGAGATGTTTATAAATAGAAACAAACTAAACTGATGTTCAGATTACAGGATTACGTGAGCGAGGACTATTAAAACCCATCTGATTAGTGTATGACAGCTCCTCTAGAGTTCTATTTCAGCTAAGCTGATTTATCATGTTCATCACTGACTCATCACTGAATCTTGCACACCAGTATAATACATTAATGATGGCATTGTATGCTAACTGCTCGTCACAGAAGAATATGAATGTGTATTGTTTCCCCCGCTTGGTAACATATGATACTTTTCTCTTACTCGCTGATAATAAAATGCCAGAAATTCTCAAAAAGGTCAAAGGCAAGTCACTACACATGAGCCATATGTTCAGCGTCAAAACAGGAGGCTGATTATAGTACCCATACCACAAGTAGTTGACAGGCCTACGGCAAGAGCGTGCCCAGGAGGGAATATGGTCACCACAATACAACTCATCCTGTCTCAGTTACGTCCGTTGAAGAACATTCAAGTTTTTACACGCGCGGATACAAAGGTAGATGTTTGCAGCTGGGTGTAGGGTGTGATTCATTCCACAGAAAGCTTTTTCTAGGAAATAGCAAACACTATACGATCTGAAGTCAAGACGTTATTAGACTTTGTCAGGGCTTGCCATGTATTCCTTGAAACGGTGTCATTTTACAAAAAAAAAAAAAAAGACGAAAAACCGCTCTGATCAAAATTTCCCTTGCAAAATCTCAAACAATAACGAAAAGTCAATATAATATCAATCTATATATAAATACAGACCAATGCTTCATACAGATGCTTGAGCATATGCAAACTCACCTGCATCATAGAACGTGTCCAGCACTGACGTTTCGCCAAAATCTAACCGGCCGAAAGTTACAACAGTTAAGATAGCGCTCTCAGCGTCACATGCACGCTGGAGGCACTGTAAGGCACCCGACTCTGGGCTGTTTGCAGCGACTGCCTTCAATCCGTCGTTCAGTACATAAACTGCCCGAAGTGATCGCTGTTTGGTCACCGGACTGGGACTGGCCACATCCGCTCTCTCCATGCCCGCAGACATCGAAGCACTGGCATTGTGATCACCCCCGGACTCTGCCGTCGGCTGACTTGGAGCAACTTCCATGATAAGACAATCAGACTAACTTTTGTCTTTGTTTTTTGATTTGTTTGTTTTCTTCCTGCACCTCTCACCTCCTTCTGGGAGTTAACCAACAGTGAATCACTGAAGTAGACCAATATACACCTGTGTGCTGGAAGGACGCGTTCTGCTGTCGCGCGATCCGCGTGTACTTAAATCAGTGCATGTTACAATTACTATCGGGTCAGGTAGTCCGCCTTATCTTTTGGTGCACTTTTAGCTTGTTCGCATTTCAAACAGAAGCTGATGGGAACAAATTTTTCTGTGCAACGAGAGTTAGGCAGACGCAAAAAGAAAATCTGTACTGCACAGTTAGGGTGTTAACACTGGCAGACTCAGTACATTGGCTGAAGAGGTTAGACAGTTGCTCCAGTAAAAAAAAAACAATCTGCGTTTCCTCTCACAGAAAAAAAGACTTAATAATATTCATGCAAGAACAGATTGCTTAATCCTTTTCCCGAGCTCTTGCTATTGCACAAACATAACGTCTTACGTACTGCAGTGTGTAATGGGAAGACAAATCCTTCCGTCAGAGCGCAGTGGTCAGACGTTACAACTAATGTGCCAACTTCGAAAAGTTTCGCAAACGTTACATTTTGGTTTAGAAAGCCGCTCCACCTCAAAAGTCTTGATCCTCTTACTGTACAGTTGTTTGAAGTGCAGGCTGAAACGCTGTCGGCGACGCTGGCTAAATATAAAACGGGAGTTTTGATATACGCGTGATGAAAGAGAAGAGTTATTCCAGGCTCTGTGTAAGTGACATATTATCTCCGACGGTTTGTACTGAATTGAGGAACCTACGCTCACAGTCCTTTTCCATAACTGCGGTCTTCTCTCTTAAACAATTAAAGCCTATTGGTAGAGAGTTTGAAATTATGTTGTCAACAATCACCTCAACATGACTGTCTCACTGAGGTCAGCTGAGACGTAGTGCTTGTTGCAAAATTCCTGCCATTGCTGTGTTCCTGCGTCTTTTATGTTGCGACTACTGTGAGCCCAAAGCTATTTATAGCAGCTTTTTTTTTATGAGAACAAACTACCCGCCACGAGGTCACGCTCATAAATTACTCAACGCTTTGTTAAAAACAAACAAACAAACAAAAAACAACAACTTTCCAAAACCATTGTAAATTTTGATAATATAACTTGAAAGTAAGCCATCTGATCAAAACTTAATCGCACACCTTCTACAATATATGAATAATAACAATGTATAGTTACTTCACATGTGCTCAGGTGTCTTGTCAGTTTACCGACATAAATTGCACTGTATCTGTTATCTGCAGGGAGAATGAGAATTCAATGGTTACTGGAGATGTAACTGGTTTTTGACTTCAGAGATGTGCAGTGTACTTGACTTGAGTGATATGCAGTGTATGTGCAGTGTCTCAGCACGAGACTCACTCGCTATCACAGTAGCGACTTCATCCAACCTGCGAACCTCAGCATACGGGTTGGCATGGGGAAAACAAAGATGCGGATCGCCCGGTAAAAACTGCAGTATCCCCTCCAGTAACACCACAATGCTGTCTGAAACTGGGAATCGTGTGCTGCAGCTGGAACTATTGTATTGTACCTCCATGACTCTCTACTATAGGCACACATGGTGCATGTAGTGTATTCTCCCTCTAAAACCATAGATTATTTACATTTGAATCAACTGTTATTAACAAATCCATATTTTTTCTTTAGTGTCTAGACCCATGTGATTACTTTATTCCTTACAAGATCTCTCTCTCCACTTTAGACCATGTTACTCCTTGTTGGTCTCCTCTCTTCTTGTTGGGTCTAACTTCATTACAAACACGAGACTCCACCCTCCCCTGATTGTCTCTCCTGTTTTTTTTTTTCATCATCTCCAGGGAAACACAACAATCTGCAGGCCTCACTGGGCAGCAATGAAGCTGCTTAATTCCCAATTAACAGAGCTAACACAGTAAAGAGCAATGGACTGACTCACATTCTGTTAAGTATGTGCCTAAAAGTGTATAGGAGGTACAAGTTTGTATGTGTGCAGGGGTTCTTTGTTGTGACTGATCAAAGAGTGTGAGGTCCTGATATGCCAGTAAGGAAACTCTTATTAGGACCTCAAACAATGCTCGAAATATCTAATCATTGAGATAAATTGTAAAATCTACTGAATGTCTGAGAATATTCCAGTTCAAATATGTTAAAACAGGAGAATAGTGTATAGTGAGATTGTATATTAGGTTTATAGATGGGTAGCTAGTCCCAAAACAGGTACATTAGCTTTTTACAACAACTTTGTAAGCGTATAAGAGTGACCATCCGCACTCCAACTTTCTGAATTTTTAACTGAATTATGATGCGCCACCTAGTGGACGAGAGAGGGAACTGGCATTGGCGTTGCTCAAACATAAAAAAAATAGTGATTCCAAAACTGAGTTTCCACCAAACAAGTTTGGTTTATTTATTTTTTTTTAATAAAATTTGCACACATAATTGCATTTTAGTACATTAAAATATAAAAGTATATATATAGAAGACTTTTTTTTTCCATAAGAAGTAACAGACTCAAGAAAACAAAGTGTGGATTTTCTCATTGTCATCAACAACATAAAACAAGACAAAAAAAAAAAAAAAGTTTAGAATGCTCCAAATAAAGAAGGCCTCAATTTGGGGTCGGTGTGGTAACCTCAAGGGGTGTAGATACAATCCCACAAAACTATGAAAACAATAAAGGCCACAAAGGTGAGGCAAAGAAAAGTACATAAGGTGAACCGTATGTAAATAAATGCACTGTTTTTTTTTCTCTCTCCCTGTAACTTAGGTATCCTCTGAATTGGTTGATCTAAAGCAGTACCAGTGAGGTGTTTAGGGCAAGTTTAACTCTGTGTCATAGCTCTGCAGACCAGCTCATCACTGTGGCAACAAGTCATCATCTGCCCCCCCCCCCCGGTTGATGTCACCAGCACCCCCAAGTCACATGATCACATAAAGGGCCACACCCAGGCACAGTGTCTGTGATTTTAACTTCAATCTCATGCATTACACACAAAGCTTTTTAATAACAAACAACAGACATATAAAGAACAAAAAAAAAAAAAAAAAAGTGAAAACTGAAGGTGAAGGGAAAACAGTTGTTTGTTTTCTATGTTTTTGTTGTTGTTTTTTTTTTTTCCTTTGTTGCTATTTTGGACCATTTTTTTTTTGGCACAAACTAGGTCGGCTGTGGCATGGCCTCAAGCATCAGTCAAATGCTGATGTCATACATCCAATGTGAGTGGGTTCATTTTGACAGAAGCTTCTTTATTTGCTCCACTTCCATCTGAAACAGCAAAGGACACAGGAGAGACTGTTAGCAACAGCCTGCAGACACAACCATCCCAAAACACGAGTAGTTCAGTCTCCAAGGCTTAAGCAAACAGAAGAAGGAGCCTTAGCTGCTTGTGATCTCACCTGCAGTGTCAAGCGAATCCGTTTCTCCTCGTCTAGCTCACTAACCAGTTGCTTAATCTCTTGTCTAAAACAAACACAACACAACAAACAGAAGAAGAAAACGTCAGAACACACCGCGTTGGGTGCACATCAGCACGCAAAGAAATAGCAATGCGTTTGTCCCCATTTCTCCCTGGTTCTTATAATACACCCCCACCCCACCCTCCAACCCTCCCCAAATTCACCCCCCTCCCAAAGTCTCCCTCATTGTCCCTACTTGTGCTGGCTCCTCATCAGTTCCACAGTTCCTCTAAGGTCTCTGAGTTGGGCCTTTAGTTCTTCTAGTGTGGATGGCCCCTGGGGATCAGCTTTTCCTCTGTGCTCCACACAAGGGGAGTGAGGTCGGAGGGAGACGCCCCCTGCCTGGGCGCTAGAAGACGAGTGAAGGACAGAGGGCTTGGGGGGCAGAGATGATTTGCTCTCAGGGACCTGTGAAAACACTCAAACAGTTTCAGGACCAGACCTTCCAACAGTCAGATTGTGCTATTGTTACTCTCAATAACAGCCTCTCCACAGTCTCTGTGTGACTGTAGTTGTTTTTCTTTTTATACTGAGGTAGGACAAGTGGAGGCAGGGGGGTTAGGGGTTTAGGGGGGTAGGGGTGTGGGTATGCAGGGGGTTTGGGGGGGGTGGATGAGTGGGTGATGACAACACGCAGTATGGAGTGATGGGTACAGGGTAAGGTGAGGGTCTTACTGTTATAACAGGCACTGCCTTAGGAATCTTCCTGGAGCTGTCATGATGGGGGGTTTTGGCAGGGGTCAAGTCCTGTTCCTCCTTCCCCTTCTCCTTCTCTCTCTTCTCCTCCTCTGGAGAGGGGGAGTCGAGGAGGTCAGGACTAGATAAGGAGGACTGAGAGGGAGAAAGACAAAGCTGCAGAGTTAAAGATAACCCACAGACAGGCTCAAAATGGGTAAAAGCACATAGGACCGACTGGAATTCACATAGAGAAATCCAATCTTCCTAAGGCAACTGTTTTTTCATACGCTCACATGCAGGAATGGATTGGCGATTGCATCTACAGCGCGTGTGTGTGTGTGTGCGCTGATGCATCAGAGTGGATGGGATAGCAGTAAGTTTACTAAACTGAGTGTGACTCCTGACAACCGTGCGCAGGGGACTATAGGGGTATGCGTGCGTGCGTTTGTCTGTCTACTCACAGACGTGAAGATCTGCGAGCGCGGTCGCCGGTCGGTCACGCGCGGTCTCGATGCCGTGGGGTGGCTCAGTTTCTCTGTGGAGGAGATGATTGAGTCGAAGTCTTCCACTTCTTCAGCCCAGCATAGTAGGACAGAGCGCAAGACCACATACACAAAGCACACACATATATGTATGTACATACACATATATATTCACGCCACAATACAGACAGACAGACAGACAGACAAACAAACACATAAAAAAACACACCACTTAACCACGGCAGACCATCAAGACGCAACATATATATCATCTCCTGTCTGTCTCCAAGTTTTGGGTTTTTTTTTTTAGTGGAGAGCCGCGAGGAGGAGGCCACAGTTAAAGCCGTTTTATGATCTAACTGGGAATGTAAGCGCAATGACTTAAGTTCCTCTTTTTGAAAGGAAAAAAAAAGAAAGAAAGAAAGAAAGAAAGAAATAGAAAGTTGAGTGATGAAGAATCCAGTCATTGCACACACACACACACACACACACACACACGTAGGCTCACCAATGTCATTAGACTTGTCAGATGAGCCTCTGTCCGAAGTTAAACCGCTTCCTTCAGATTTAGGGCTGTCACTCCTGCGCGGAAAAACAAAAATCAAACACGACTTATGCGTAAAGGTTACAAACAACATTAAATATGGTGATTGTGCATATAGTGTATTAATACCCAAATATTCATGCATGCTACACATAGGGTTGGTGTATTATAATTAGCAGGCGTGTGTGTGTGTGTGTGTGTGTGTGTGTATGTGTTTGTAGATGTGCGTTTCGGAGCGTAGGACTAACGGTATGTGGGGTCCTGCTGGTCTCTCAGGGCGTTTGGGGGGCAGGGAGGAGGGGCGGCCTAAGGAGTCTGTGTTCTTTGGAGGCGTGGGTTTCTTTGGGGGAACAGCGGGAAGAGCCGGCTTGTGAATATCTGTTAGTTTCACGTCCTCACCTGGAAAAAAAGCAGAACTGTTGTGATTTCTTTCTTTCTTTCTTTCTTTTTTTTTTTTAAATCATCTTACGTCATAATTTCACATCTGAAAGATGCAGAGCAGGAAAGGGGCGGTTCATACACTGAACAAGAGAATGCTGATTGGTTGAGGAAAAAAAAAAAAAAAAAAGAGCTGAGTTGATGCTGGTTGACAGAAGCTCTAACGAAAGAGGAAAAGAAAGTTAAAGAGAATAGCAGGTAAGCAGTTGTTTATGAGTCTGCATCGCCAAAACAAACACAAAAATACACAGTCCAAGAGAGAGTATACACACAAACAAACACACACACACACACACACACACGCACAGCATGAAGCCCATATTACTGCAGGCAGAACAGAGGTGTAAGCAAGAGTTTGAGCTGAGAGCTGGAACTGGCTGAAGGCATAAGTTTTGAACAAACCCACACGTCCTTTAGCTACCTTTCTCCTCTGTTCTTTGAGGAAGTGACTCAGGTCTTTCTGGTGGAACCTTTTTACCCTCTGGCTTTTTCTCTGGGGAATTAGCATACATGGAGAGGTCAGAGGACACTATGATTGTTTTGTGAAACTGCAACTAGCATTACAGACCACTTTCAAACCAGCAAGTTTCGCCGTTTTTTCTTTTTTTCACCGAAACCTCCCCTCTCTCAGCTTCCTCCAGTATACCTTCACATTTTTAACTAGCTTTAGCTCTCTGCTGTGTTCTGTGGCTTAAGATAAAATTAGCCTGAGGCATCTCTCACATCCTCTCTCTCTCTTTCTCGCTCTCTCTGTCTGTCTTTCTCTCCCTAGACAGTCATTAGGGGAGCAAGAGAGCATATTGTACGTGCGGAGAAAAAGCCCCCGGGGATTTGGTCGGAATATACAGAACTCATTTACATTCAAGATGAGTTCTTGGTATTTTAGCACTCACCCACATACAAACGGGCACTTTAACAGCGGAAGAAAAATCTTGCAACCACCAAGTGGTGCTAGTCTGGATTATCAGCGTAAGGTATAACTCCTATCTTGAAGCTTTTTCATGTATGGCCTTATAAGAATGAATTTAGATGGCTAAGTACAATAATTATACATTATATATATTGTGATGAAATATATATAATTTGACATGTCGGATGAAATGTAACAATACAAACATCTGACAGAGGACATTTCACGGGGTGAAATAAGATGAATGTATTTAAGGATAAATGAAAAACATAACAATAAGAAAAGATGTTGAGAGTGGAGGGCCATATTACCTGTGGTCTGTTTAGTAACCGGTGCTGCTGGTGGAGGTGGTTTTTTAGGTCTCTGTAAGCACAGGCAGAGTTGAATAAAGCCAAACAAGTCATTAAAATGCACCCTCTGGAGTCAAGACAGAGCACCTAGACATCAAAGGCCACGCTACATGTCAGACAGTGCTCACAGAATCAAAGGACGACCAAAGCAGGACACAGGGGAATGTGTGTGTGTGGTGTGTGTGTGTGTGTGTGCCTGTGGTTTCACTCTTAACAGCAGGGACTGAAGCCCCCTTAACGAGCTAGGCTGAGGACGTCCTGGACGCTGAGTTAAAAGCTGAAGCATGTGATAGAGAAATGAAAGCTCACCTCTTTCTCTACTTCAGGAACGAACATTTTCACAAAGTTGTCTGGGAAAACTCCCTGTTTACCATTCACTTCCCCCATCCACCAGCCTGCATCAGCACAGTCCTGTCCAGCCATTACCCACACGTACACACACATGCGCGCACGCACACACACACACACACACACACACACACACACACACACACACACACACACGCGCGCACACACACACACACACACACACACACATACAGACACACACACGTCTTTGCTATTACAGCTGCTACATTAACACCATACATTTATTCATTATTTACAGATTACGATAGTCAATATGTCACTGTTATATTGGCAACTAACTACACAGACAACAAAGTGTTAAAGATCCCATATAGAAAACAAATACAGTTGACAGTTCATCCACAAAGCGCATACACGATTCAGGTCATGTGATAAAATGCTCGAGTAAAACAGTTTATCTCACATGACCGAACTGCTCTGACTGACAGGTCAGAGGTGCTCACCTTACTAACAATGGTAATAATCTCTCCTTCTTTGATGGTCAGCTCATCTTCATTTTGTGCTTCATATGGAAATATAACTTTACAGAACTCTTTCTCTGAAAGCAGACAGATATCTTGTCTTAATTAACAGAACCACAACAGAACAACGCAACGTGAGTGAGCCTGGAAGGAAACATGAGGGATGACACATACTTTTCTCTTTGGTCTTACTGTCGGGCTCCGTCTTCATGGCGTCCGGGACAGCCGGGGGGGCAGCTTTCTTCACTGCCTGCTGGAAGAGGAGTAGGCATGGTCAGAGGCTTTTACCCAGCTATTCCACACACACACACACACGCACACACACACGCGCGCGCGCCAAACTGTCTTCCACAGCTGTCCCAGAGTTTATGCTGACAGTGGAAATAGACACTGTGTTGAAACGCTGTTACAGTGAAACACGTCTTTCAGAAGCTTTAGAGAACGTGTCTCACCATTTCAGCGAGTGAACATGTGGGAGTATAGATGAGAGCGTCGACTGAGAGTTAAGATAGGAATAATGTCACTGTGTGAACTTCTGTGAGAGCGAGAGAGAGAGAGAAAAAGAGAGCGCAAGAGAGAGCATGTGAATAGCATACTGTCCGTGCGGAGTGTAAGTATCCTGTCTCTTTCCTGTAGGGGAGTCGTACTCGTTCCACAAACATGGCTGGGCTGATCCACTCCAGCTTGGCATACAACGGGTCCTTTAACGCTGAGTGCCCGGTCTGACCCAAACACACACATACACACACACATACTGCTCTGTTCGCTCCAAAACCCCCCTCTCAAAAAAAACCAGCCCTCCCACAACTCACTCGCTCATTCGCTGCCTCTTCCTCCCCACCTCTTTCTTTTCCTCTCTTTCCCTTAACTTCTCTCTGTACCCCTCTTTCTCCTCTTTCATGCCTTCTCTCTCTCTCTCTCTCTCTCTCTCTCTCTCCCTCTCTCTCTCTCTCCCTCTCTCTTTCTCTCTCTCTCTCTCTCTCTCGTTTGAACCAGTCAGAGTGGAGTCTCATTAACGACAGGCATGTGGCTACCAAACGTAAAAGGAGCATTAGAGGAACATCAGCACAACATCTGAGAAACATCTGGATCCTGACAGGACCTTCCAGGGTTTTATACCACAGAGTCTCTGTTAATGTCCCAATTTAGCACTGCGAGTGAGCCTCACAGTGACAACTACATCTCCCATAAATCCTTTCATCCTTTCTGCTTTCACTGTCGCATTAAATGTCAAAAATATTCTTAATTCAGTCACACTCTACAGCATGTCCAACGGAAAGAGACAGAGAAAACAAAACATGAAGTAAAGTAAAAAAATGAGAAAACCGCTGTTTTTTTTTGTTTTTTCTTTTACCTTTGTATCAAGAGGTTGTTGAAACTCCACTAAATCCTGCTCTCGCAATTGATCAAAATCCACCAGTGACCATAATCCAGTCCTCTGACATGGTGTGACCGTGTGTGAGTATGAGCGCGTAAAAGAGCTCACTGGCCGTCTACCCTCCGTAAGAGGAACCTCAAACGAACTTTCTGCTGTTGTCCTCTCCCTTCTAGAGTCAGACAAAACTTGCTAGTCTTACTTCTGCTTTAAAGCCACCTTTCAGCACTCAGCAGTCTGACAGTAAGAGAGGGGGAGAGAGAGAGAGAGGGACAGAGAGAGAGAAAAAGGGGTGGAGGGAGAGAGGGAGTGAGAGACATGGAAAGGGCGGAAGGGTGGATGCATGAAGGGTGTGGTAGACTACGCGACTAGCTCAAAGCGCTTGTACCTAGTGTATGAGCGCTGTATTTCCATACTGCCTTTTTGCATTTGTTTGTGGTTCAGAGATTTTTATGACTGTCTGTTGGTGATTAGCGTGTTTCTGACTAAGTATGTCTCTGTGACATCCTTTAAAGCTGGCAGGCTGAACGGAGAGGAAATCTCCAGAGAGACTTCCTCTGCTGTGAAACTGAAACAATGCAGAGGATGAGGAGGGAGGAAGAACCCCCAGTAAAACTACTTCCAGACCAGGACTTCCTTCCTCAGTCACTTTTTCTGATTCCAAAGTCCGTCTGTCACCTCCCCCTAACATAAACACACACACACACACACACACACACACACACACATGCAAATTCCCCTACCCACTGGGTGGCATTACTAATCAGCCACCGCCACAACTGCAATTCAGCAATGCATCACAGCAGAATTCTGTAACACTACTGCAATGGTCAGCATTCTCACATTACAACACTGTTACTTATCCCAACACTATCCATCCACTTCTATTCCAATCCAGGTCGTTCAGCTTAACACTTGTGTTATGATTACTCAGAGATTCTGAGCCTCCGCTGTCTAGATGAAGGGTAAAACGTTTGATAGCTTGACAGGGTGAACACTCCAATGGAGTACAGCAGTTGAACGCCACATGGTTTCCACAGTTACCGTACATTGCTGAATTTCACTTGTAAATCACAGAGCACAGCAGAGGACAGACAGAGGAGAGAGGGGGAGAGAGAAGGAGAGATTTTTGGGGGGGGGGGGGGGTGATAAAGCGAGGCAGAGGAAGTGCCTCTCTCATAAAGACATTAAGATGGATTTAATGGGGGTGTGAGTGTGTAGCTCAGCATTGTTACTCTGCCAAAGGCAATGACATCACTCCAGTAGAAAGAGTAAACAGAATTATGGGAAGGTGGGAAAGATCATACAATACAAGGAAACTGTTCCACCTCACCCAACCAGCATGAAGAGTCGGTCTCCCACAAAGTAAAACCCAACACACACACACACACACACACACAGGATCAAATGAGAGCCATGTAAAATGGGATGACACAGCAATAGACTGAGAGAGAAAGAGAGAGAGAGAGAGAGAGAGAGAGAAACTGATCCTACATCTCAGCTGACTCACCTTCTCCAGTTCGTTGTCCATGTCCATAGATCGTGGCCGTAATTTGATTGGCTGGTCTTTGAAGATATCTCCGAAGCCAAAGCCTCGTACTTTTTTGGGTTGGATCTCTGTGCTGGAGGCCACACTCCCCGTGTCTGAACGAACGCTACTGGAGTCTCCCCCATCACTCTCTGATCCTGTGCTATCCTTCACACCTACACACACACACACACACACACACACACACACAACAACAACATCAACTTTCTGTTACTCATGCAGTGGATTAAACAGGGGTGTATTGGTGTATACAATGCTTCAGAACATATGAAGTTGCAAGAGAGCAAGACTGTATTGTCAGCTGTGAGGATACACTCTGTTCCATAATGAGACAGCTCTCAAAGTCCTTGGGGCTGGAGTCAACCAAGCAGGGGTTGCACTTCATTAAAGTTTGCACACTCACACACACACACATGCACACACACACACACACACACACACACACACACACACACACACACACACGCACACACACATGCACACACACACGTACACATACACACAGACAAAAGCATCTGTTTCCACTCAATATACAAAACCTTGCCAGATACAACCTTCTCCTCTGGCTCACTGTCCTTGTTCTAAGTCTTTGGAACAGTGAGGTTAGATTTAAAACAGTACATTTTATTTACATTTACGTTAATGCATTTAGCAAATGCTCTTACCCCAGGTGACTTATGAAACTAAGACTCTTATTGGGAAGTGATTCAGCACAAGATAAACGAATGCACTGATACAGAGAGAATCTGGAGGGCGGGCTATTTCTGCATCACAGAGAGAAGTGAGAGGCTGATTGGCTGGAATCGGTAATAAGAAAACGGTCCACGGTTGTTCACTTCAGAGTTGTTTCAAATTCAGTTGACATTTAGACGGTTACAGTTCCTTGCAAAGGCGCAATACCTCTGATGGCTCCCTAACCGCATTAACACTATACTCTGTACTGCATTCAGCATCAGTGTTTATATAAGCTGTTAACTGTATTGTGAAATGTAAACTGATTCATGACGTAATGTACATTTAAAAGGTTGTGTAAAGATAAGGTTTAAACTGACTGATCTGGAATGAACTTTCAGTTGTCTGTACTGTGATATACTGAGGAGTTGTCTGATTGGATGATGTATCGTGATGTATTGTTAGGGCTGTGAGATGTAAAGGGATACACGATTGGTTAGTGAAGACTCACTGGTTCTAGTGCTGCGTGAGTCGTCCTGTGGCGTGGGCGGGTCTTCAGAGTCGGCCTGTACCTCCTTTGTGAAGTTGGAGGGGAACATCCCTGTCTTGCCATTGAGGACGCCCTCCCACCAGCCCTCTTCCACCTCAACACATCAATCAGCAACCAATCAGCACACAGTTTTATTAACACACACACACACACACACACACACACACACACATGCACGCACCAACATGCACCCACGCGCGCACACACACACCTTCTCTCTCTCTCTCTCTCTCTCTCTCTCTCTCTCTTACACCTGAGCAATAGTAATTGTACTACACAAAACAGAACCCACAACATAACTGCTTAACAGTTAGAGGCTCTAATGGCAATTCTAATACCAAAGAACAGAGGTAGAGAAACAAATTATACTACAATGCTCCAAGTACAGTCATAGAATACACACACACACACACACACACCTCTCCCAGGATCTCAATGACGTCGCCAACTTTGAGTTCCAGTTCATCTTCGTTCTGTGGAACATAGCTGAAGGCAGCTTTGCAACGGCGCTTACGGATGGACTCACCTGTGACATTGGGCGCACACACACACACACACACACACATCAAGTGAGATGAAAAACTCAACCTTCACTTTTACTTCACTGCATATCTTCCACCACTAGATGTCTCTTTTGGGAGTCTATCTGACAGAAGACACAAAGTAGCACTGCTCATTTCACTGAGGTGAAAAGTAGCACAAAACCTTTTTATGGAGGAAATAAGGTTCAGCAGCACAACAGAGTGGACTAAAAAAGGCTAGGATGTTTTAGCTGTCGACAGCACAAAAATTACAGCCCAAAATGCTATTCTAGCTAATGTTGGTACAGTGAGAAAAGAGAAGAACATGGAACAGCCAATGATGCTTACTCATGCTCTCTCTCTCTCTCTCTCTCCCTCTCTCTCTCTCTCTCTCTCTCTCACACACACACACACACACACAACACACATACCCACACACACAGACATACACACACACGCTCTCTGTCTCTCTCCCTCTCTCTCTTTCTCACACACACACACACACACACTACAAACCCACCCACACTCTAACAGACAAAAAACACTCTATCTCTCTCTTTCTCTCTCACACACACACATATGCACACGCGCACTCACACACACACACACACACACACACGCACACAGACATACTCTCTCTCTCCCTCTCTCTAATCCATTCAAACACATCCTGAGCCATTAAGCACTGTCATGGTCGTCTATGAGACTATGTGAGACTGTAAAGCTTTATCTGAATGCATTAATTACTCTCAGAACAGCTCTCTCTCTCTCTCTCTCCCACACACAGACAGGATCTCCATGTGGAGGTCTGAGGAGAATCAGAGGAACGTAAGGATTATGGTTTTAAGTACAAAATAGTTGTGCTGCTCTACACCACACTCCCTGCTAATATCATTATTATATACATACACACACACACACACAAACACAACTAGCAACAGAGAGACCATCCATATCAGTTCTATTGTAAACTCAACTAAGGCGTAAACTTGACCCAAATCCCATGCTAATAGGATCAGTATCTGAGCCAAGGGGAATTTTAACCCGCCCACGGGACAGCGAGTGTCTGTGTGTGTATGAGAGTACAGGAAAGGACAGAGCGAATGTGCTGTTGTCAGAACGGGGTCTTGCTCTCGTACTTTTCTGCTACCTTACCTTTCTTGGCTGATCTGAGACTGGGTTCCGACCCGGGACTGGCGCTGCCGTTGGACAGGTCCGTTTTCGATCCGGATGTCTTGCCGCTCAGACTTGCCTCTTTCTTCACCTCTTTTTTAATCTCCTAAAAAAAAAAAAACCAAACCCATAAATAAATAAATAAAAGAGAACAAGAACAAAGCGTAGGTTAGTCAGGGCACCACCAGAGGGCGCTCTACCTCCAGGCCTGTTCTGCTGGGTGCACTGCAGTCATGTAGCGGAGGCTTGAGAGCTGAGGCAGTGTTCATTTCCTGGATGGGCCTTTTGCAATGACTCAGAGGAATGGGTCTGCCCCTAACAGAGGCCTTAAGCATTCTGCCATCTGTCTGTCTAAGGAGGAAGAGGAGGCCTCTCTTCCAACCTCTCACTCTCTTTTTTTCGGCAGACCTTGAAGTGTTTTTGCCTCCCTCCTCCTCCCTTCCACTCACCCTTGTGTCCACAGACTCAGATTGTCAGCTGATACAGAAAAGCCTGCTAGTGACAGTTCTTTTCTCACTCTCTTCATGTTTTCTCTTTCTTCCTTCCTCCCAGCTGACATGTTCCCTTACTTCTTAACTCTCTCCTTTTATCTCTCTCTCTCTCTCTCTCTCTCTCTCTCTCTCTCTTTCTCTAAATGACAGCTCTTTAATTGAGTGATACAGGAGCATAGACTCAGTTTGTTTTCCCTGATGTTTCATTAATCTAGATCAAACCTCTAACCTCTCCATCTACGAAGGCAGGCAAATCATAAATGCGTATCCAGCTAAACACACACACGCACACACACACACGCACACACTCACACACACAAAGAGCAGCTCCATTACTTCTGCAGAATGTACTGCATTACCACACATCTGATAAATATCATACACAGGTGAGTGACCACACGGGTTCGGCTGTCATATTTCCGCTGTGACGACACTTATTCCTCCGTAAACCGTGCTGGAGGTGACATCATTCAGCTCGTATGAAAAATTTAGCCGTGTGCACTTAAGGGAAGAGCGTTTGTGCGTTTAACCAGTTACATTTTAGAGATAACACGGAGCACTACAGCCATCTCATCTATCCTTCATGACACACAGGGTTCTCCGCAGAGGAGACTTTTTTATTACTGGACTCTTATATAATCACACCATCCCTACAACCACTCCACACACACGCTTACACTCATTTATTATACACGCAAGCTAAACATACACGTTCTGACGCGCGCACATGCATACGCATGCATGTTGCACGCGTGAAATATTCTCACACACTCTCTCAGTTGCAGTCACACAACTGCACACACACACACAAAACCACACACAGACACACACACTCACAGAGCGTTTTTGCAAACCTAGCTGAGTTCAGTTCAATTCCTTACTTGAAGAGAAAAAAAAAAAAAGAAAAGAGCGTACTTGGAAGAAGCAAAGAGCATGTGGGAAGGCTTTTTCGCCACGAGAAAAACTCATTTCGATGGAAAGATCAGTGCAGGAAGAGATGGAGGGATGGAGAGGCTGAGGTAAAGACTGATTATACCCTGGTGAGAAAAGGAGAATAGGACAAGTTCACTATCACTCCACCACCTGTCCAAGATAGAGGAGGTGGAGGGGAGAGAAACAGCCTGTCTGAGAGAGAGAGAGAGAGAGAGAGAGACGGAGCTGTGGAGAAACTCTTAGAACCTCTAGAGAATGAGTCTGTACACACACACACACAAACACACACACACACACACACACACACACACACGGAAAGAAGAACGGAGAAAAGAGCGAGAACTGGTGAGTAACCTTGGTCAGAGAATCAAAAAGCATCTCTGAACGACTGTTTGACAAACAGCCTTTGTGACAGCCTGTCAGGAACAAGAGGTGCAGTACACAGGGAGAGAGAGAGAAGTTACTAACAATGCTTCGTTTTATAACCGTTCTATCGAGTTTTTGTGGGGGGGAAAAAAAAGCTCGAGAAAGATACGTGGCTCTTTATCTACTTTATCTCCTTGGTGTTTTTTTTTTTAACTTCTGAGAAACCTGTGATAGAATAGACACTTCTGTGTCGGTGAGACCACAGCCAAAGCAGAATAACATGCCTGTGCCAACCTCACCCAAGACTCTCATCAGCCCACAGCAGTTTACACAATCTGGCAACACAGTCACTTCCCCAAATGCTCACCGCTCCTCTTGCACAAAGACGAGGAGGGCTCTGTAGCAGACACCAGAGGCCCTTCAAAGAAACAGTGGACCAGAAAAGACAGCCCCCGCCCCCCCAAAAAAACAGTTAAAGGCTAAACTTGTCCAGATAAGGCCAACCTCGAGGTTGAAAGGTCACTATTTTGTATCCACTCATGCAGGCTTAATGTCAGTGCACTTAAGTGAATAAGCAAAACACACATAAGCAAGGAGGAAACGTAGGGCGATCAGTCTATTCGTTTCAAAAATTTTGCTCGTGGGAAATTGGCTTTCGCTGAAAACTGTAATGCAAAGCGCTCAGACAACCAGCATGACAAAGAACAGTGACACATATTGTCACTATTCTCACTACTTCACCTTGAGACATTGTTTTCATTGCTGATTTGAATTCAATTTCTCTTATTCCCTTATAACGACCATGATGATGAGTAATGAGCTATGAGAATGATCAGTACGGGGGGGGGGGGGGGGGGGGGGGGGTAAACAGACATCCTGGGGCCAGGGAGGACTCAGGAGCCTGAGAGTCTGCCTTGAACATCCAAACAGATCAATTTTTCAACTCAAAGTTGTCCAAATCACACAATACAGCTGTTTGTTTCTAGTTGACCTTAGTCGGTTTATTAGCTCTTATTAACCTTGGACAAGAACACATCAACCTAAGTGTCCTTGGCAGCCAAATGATAAAACCGCCAGTCATAGCTTTCAAGTGTCAGAGTTGTCTCTGTTACTTTCTTGCGGTGCCGAGAGTAAAAGTGTGGGGGACCCCGAAACCGAGACAGTATTTCGGGCCCTCTCTGTCTGTGATCCTAAAGGCACCACTAGCCCTAAACGCGCTGTGATGGACTAATTTAGATGAAGGCAGTAGGTCACAGCACCTGTGCAGTGGTCCACTTGTCTGCCTTATGCCGTTAGTTGCTATGGTGATGTCTCGGGTGTTCGCCCTGCGGGGCCAGAGAGCAGGTGGCGGATGGGGCGACAGGCAGACGTGCTCCTGAAACTGGACAGGGGACACCACCAAACCACAAAGACAGAAAACCACTGGCTCTCAAGGGGAATTTCACCTAAGAGAGAACTAACAAGAGTCGCTCCGTGAGAACGGAGGAAAGAATTGGGAGGTAAGTTGAAAATGTTTTGTACTTCTGGGTCACAACTACATGTTAAGAGCAAATTCATTTTCAAAATGGTTCATTTTGACTGATTATAACACAACGCTCCTGAGAAATACTTGTTAGCCCTTACACAACAACAACAGCAACAGCAACAACAACAGCAACAACAACAACAACAACAACAACAACAACAACAACAACGAGACTGAGTTAGTCACTTCAGCTTGTTGGAGGAAAGCCCAGTTAGGCGGGTAGGAGAGTTCAGTTATAGAGTTTAAACTGAGACAATGCTACCAAATTAAGGCCCACGTACAGTTGCTTCAGGTTGTTAAGCTGTTTTCATTGTGTCAAGTTTTGTCCATTTTAGAAAGCAGAAGAGGAAGAGTTGAGAGTAGGTGGATATCTGATTCTTGGGGACTTCTCCCCAAAATGGTATTTTTTTTTTTTTTTTTTCATTCAAGATGCACCACCAGGTTTCAAATGGAATAACAATTAGACAATGTTAAATGCGACGACCCGCTATTTCAGCAACTAATTTCTTCAATATCTCTTGTGTCGCTACACAAGAAAATGAACGCGTCATGCCGAGGAGACAGCGCCTCAAAAACCTACAGAGATGATCTATTTCTTTGACAGGGCATTTCATTTGCAAAAAAAACAAACAAACAAAAAAAAACTAAAACCCATAACTCTGGATGACAATAAAGAGGATTTTGGCATTGAAGCAGAATGTTACATCTTTCTCTCAACACATGATAAAAAACAAAACAAAAACGCTTGTAATGGTATTTTTGGAAAAGCATCAAGAGGGCTGCTGCTGCTGCTGCTGCCTGGGCACTGACCAGATAAAGACCAGAACAACAGACGTCTGATTTCAGAATGAAATGCTTCCACCGAAGAGTGACTGGCATAGAGAGAGAGCGAGAGAGAGAGACAGACAGAAAGAGAGAATGGGAGAGAGAAAATGCCTGTTTGAGGCACAAATACATTTGTGCCGGATCAATCTCAGCTGCTCAGAACTTAAACACACGCCTTGCCTCAGACATCATATGCGACCAAATCACAGACATCAAGGCCTTTTTCACCACTGACTGTGTTGGAACATGATGAGACGATGAGTTGCGCTTTGGATGTTAACCCCAAAAAACACTCCAGCGCTAAAGTAAACCCCCTAACAGTCGCATTAAGCTTTTGACACACGTCTGAAAAGGAGCTTTGATACGGAATGACTTGAGGACAAGATGGCACAAACTCGGCAGCCCGGAGGGAGCTTTCTTTGTTGACAGCGAGCGAGAATCATAGCACCAGTGGTGAATTTCCCCCGTTCGACAATCACAACCTTGGTGCGCGCGTCGACAAACAGATGCAGCGACATGGTACAGGCCTTCGTATACACTTCCTGCCTACGCTTTGGGTTCTCATGGGCCCGCAGTTTAACCACAGTCTGTAGCTGCAAGTGTGCAAAACCCGCGCCCGCACACACACACACACACATGCACACACACAAACATACATGCACACACACAAACATACAAACACACACACACACACACACACACACACACAGAGTCACAAACCAGATCTCTTCCTTTCCAGCAATAAAAATAAACACGTCTACAACAGTAGGGGCTTTGCAGGGCAGGCTTTGGGGAGGCCTGATTGAACTCACCTGATAATGATACACAGAGACAGATGCTTTCTATTCTAAGCTCAGAGCAGCTCACACTTTTCTCATTACAGAAAAAAGGACCTAAGAGGACGGCTTTCATTTTAAACTGCCCTGTCACGAGCTCAAGCCACACTTTAATGTAGTTACTCTTCACACCGCAGTGCTGTGCAGTGTGTAGGCCTGAGACTTATCTGCACACTCTCAAGCCTTTCCCTCAACTTTCCTCAGTCCACTCTGACACACTAATGCCCTGCGTGCATGCACTTTTCACAAATAAAGTGTGTGTGTGTATGTATGCGTAAGTGTGTGTGTGTGTGGATGTGTGTGTGTGTGTGTGTGTGTTTGTGTGTCTGGGTGTGGGTGTGTGTGTGTGTGCTTGTGTGTGTGTGTGTGGGGGGGGGGTGTGTGTTTGTGTGTGTGTGTGTGTGTGGGTGGGTGTGTGTGTATTTGTGGGTGTGGGTGTGTTTGTTTGTGTGTGTGTGTGTGTGTGTGGGTGTGTGTGTGTGTGTGTGTGTGTGTGGGTGTGTGTGTGTGTGTGTATGTGTCTGTGGGAGAGAGAACGATGTTACTAGATGAAAGGCCTTTTCATTCACTCGGTGCAGTGGCATGAACACTCACTGCCTGGCTTGTCTCTGGAGACCCAGAGCTTTCCTCCACCGTCTCTACCATCACGGTCACCCTCTCCCTGCACGCAGGGTTACTATGGCAACTGCACACGGGGAATCCGCCAGCTAAGGGTCGTCCTATGCTTTAGGCAAGGACTGACCGTTACCAGTGACAGAAGTCAGTCCATTTGAGTTTTATATTTACCATGCTACAAAAAGGGCAGAAAGGATATGAAAAGATGAGGGATGAATTAACTTCAGGACAGAACGACAACAACACAAAAAAAACCCTCACTAGAACGGGTTTCCAGAATGTTCTTTAATCAGTGTGTTGGCGTGTGCTGTCGTTTGTCCAAAAGACTGTCAGGAGAACGTTACGGCGTCCTACATAACAGCTGTGGAGCAGGTTTCTTTTTTAGACTGGTTCTCTTACCCTAGGCTGTGTGTGTGTGTGTGCGTGTGTGTGTATGTGTGTGTGTGTGGGGGGGGGGGGGGGGGGGGGCCAGAACCACTAGGACACAACAACACATCAAACAGACTCATTAGAACCACATCAACACGTCCAAAAAAACTAGAACTGCAGCTAGACACAGCAGCGCAAGGCCCAGGGGTACACTGAGGCCTGGAGTAAGTGAGAGAGAAAAAGAAAGAGGACAGAGAGAGAGAGAGAGAGAGAGAGAGCACGACGAAGCACAGAGGAGAGGAGGAGAGCAGACTAAAAATAAGTAAACACTAGGTAAAACCATCCCGCATTCCTCCATGTTGCCAAAAAACCTCACTTGTCCACTGAACTCTCCATTAAAGGTACAGGGTTAAACACGGCGACCCAGTTCCCATATAGAACACCCCCTTGCTCTGTCAGCCTTTTCTCAGCTGGTTAAAGAAGAGAAATGGCTCTTTCCCCTTCGACTCCTTTTCAATCAAACTAAGGGAGCGGTGCTGAGGAGGCCCGGGGGGCGTCAGTTCTACTCTACTGAGCTCTGGATATTGAACTCCATATAATTCCCGGGTTTCTTCAGGTCATTTGTCACCACGCTGCTTTATAATCCACTACCCCGCGGCCAATCAGCTCGCTGGAGCGAACGGAGAGCGGCTCTCCCTCCACAAACGCGCGCGGAGGGGCGGCGGAGACGCAGAACAAACCGACAGAGAGATGTCCGCTGTCGTTTACACACACTGCGGAGCGAGACGTGTTTTGCTCCTCGGCGTCTGTACCACGCAGCCACACACACAGAGAGAGAGAGAGAGAGATGAAAGGGCAGAGAATCAGACCTCATGTCATAGCTCTCATCTTAGCCTGGGAAAAGGAGCAGAGAGAGAGAGAGAGAGAGAGACAGAGAGAGAGCTGAGAGTGAGAGAGTAAGGGAGATAAGGCTCAGGCTGTCTTTTGGGGACAGGGGCTGGAGGCAAGGTAGATAGAAAGGAATAATATCCCAAAGCTGAGACTAAAAATGTTCCATGTGCCTAAGGTAAGTATATGTGTGGGGTAATCCTCACACATGAGGTTAACTGATCACGTCCTATGGTAACGATGACTCCCAGCTGTGTGGATCTGACTGATCGGACTAAGGTACGAGAGAGACAAGGAGGAAATGAGAGGAAAAAGATGGTGTATGAAAGAAAGAGAGAGAGAGAGAGAATACTAAGCAGTTTTGGAATACTGTCTCTCCTTCTCTATCACGAGTAAATTACACCTCTCATTTCATTTGAAAAAGGCTCAAATTATCAGCCATTATCACATCAGTGAGGGAGCGAGCAGAACTCTTCACGCTTCACGGAACAAAATCAAGAGCCTTCCAGAAAGGAAGTTATGTCAAAAGAGCATCAGCTCACTGGGCAAGTCATATCACGTGTCTTTGACTGATAATCCTCCACCACACTACAGTCAGCAACCACTGCACATCTGCATACATATTCTTACATACTCCACATATACATATATGTATATATACATTTACATACACAGATTCCAAGTAACATGTCAGAAAAAGCAAAACATGGGTGCAAAATAAGGGTGAATAAGTTTGAGTGATTTAGAAGAGACATGCAGGCATTAAGCGTTGGCGTTGATAAACAGGATAAAGGTGAGATTTAAACATAGAGAGACCTTACGCAGGAAACACCTGTGTATACCACGCATAGGTTTTTTTTTTCCTCTCTCTCTCTCTCTTTGTCTCATATACCAGTCACCACACACTCGTCATTTGCTTCAGAATTAATTACAGTAAGTCAAAAGCTTTTAGCAGTCAGCTGGAAGTGAGGTTCACTGATTGCACTATATATATATATATATATATATATATATATATATATATATATATATGTGTGTGTGTGTGTGTGTGTGTGTGTGTGTTTGTGTGTGTGTGTGTGTGGTCATGTTTTCATACATTTTATACTGTTCAGAGCATGCATTCCTTCTTCTAATTACAGATCACATGAGATTAAATGTATTTGATGGGCCCCTGGGAAAAGCCGATCAACAAAAATTCTGCACATTTTTCAAATATCTTTTTTACACAGACATACTGTGCGCGTGAGTGTGTGTGTGTGTGTGTGTGTGTGTCTATCTGTGTTTGCACTCTTGTACAAAGCATCCAACTATCTGAACTCGAAACAAACAGACAGTTCACACACACGTTATTTCCGAATACCGCTGAACAGGACAGTCACAAAACACTCCTCTATAAACAGATATACAAGCACTCACACACACGCACACACACACACACACACACACACACACACACACACACACACAGAGGCAGAGGCATACACAAACGAGTTAAAGGAAGGTGAGCCAAGTTAAACTATAACACCAAACACACACAACTCCGCTTTACCACATCCCTAAGAGACTGATACACCGTCATTTAGTCATTCAAGTGGAAATGTCATTAAACACTTCAACGCACTGCTTCACAATGACATGTCTTCCAAAAGAGCCAGAAATCCACAGAGACATGTCTTCAGCAGTAACCTAGGATGCATAGGCCTGTTCAAACTCACGCTTAATCAGGCTTTCTGGTTAAGAATGGTTCAGCTTGGATGGTTGTGTAATTTTCATATCCTTTAATTACTGTTTTGGATAGTAGCAATAAGCATTTAGGCCAAATGATCAAAATAGAGCCTATTCAATCCTGGAGTACACGTCAATGAATTCTTATATAGCTTTACAGAGAGGGGGTGGGGAGTCTTAGCACTGAATTTTCAGGTCTTTGAATGGAGGAATCTTTTTTTGGCTGTTGTGTTTGCATGTAAGCTTTCATCTCATCTGTCACCATCTATTTTTCAGCTGTGCTCTTCCTGTTTGCTTGAGCTGTGTCACTCTCTCTTCCTGTTCCTGGACCATCAGAGGAAGTCCACACTTCCCTTTACGATGTGTCAGTCACAAATAAGGAAACGACAGTGTAACTCACGTACCTTTACTGGGTACACTTTACAACCTCAGCCAACAAACCAGCTCACTATCATCAAACCTACACATTTTACAGTTAACCTGTGTTGATCTGAGCAAACTGGATTGCTTACTATTCCTGCTCTCAATGCCCCACCTCCCCAACACACACACACACACACACACACACACACACACACACACACACATATACATACACACACACAACAGCTTAAGTGATAGATGCTGAGAGATGTAGAATATCACATCTTGTTAGCATGTTTAATTAACACATCTCACCTGAAAACAAACCTCAGCTAACAAACAGCTGATGTGTCATATCTCACCTCAGCTTATGAACTTGGTGCTCTTCTATTAGAGAGAGGGGGGGACACACACAATTTGATGTTCATCCTCAGCTTGAGTGAATCCAAAGTGATGAAACTGTCCCAGAGTGAGGGCTGGCTGTCCACAGCGGTGTGAGTATTAATGATAGGGAAACATGCTGACTGACTGAGCCTGACTGATTGAGCTGCTAATGGGGTTACAGTACTTAAAGCTGAGAGCTAAAATCAGAGAGAGAGAGGAAGAAAGAGCCAGAGAGAGAGGGACAGAGAAATGGTTTAACACTCCACTGAAGTGTACAGCTGTGAGGGCCCTTGATGCCTCTTGGTAAAACGCCCAGAGCAAAACCAGACTGAAAAAAAGCCAACGGCAAACGGTCGAGAAAAAAAAAAAAAAGAAAAAAAAGGAATATGAGTGACTTCAATTTAATTAGAGGCATCAAACGAATGATTGAAGCTCAATTACTACTGAAGAAATGATACAACACAGTTTAACTGTGTCAATTCTGGAGAAAAATTGACAAGCGTGGATTTGTAATCCTGATTTACCAGCCCCAGGAAGAGAGAGAGAGAGAGTAGGACAGAGAGAGAGTGAAAGGATTTAAAGACAAACATATCCATATCTAATTCTTTCCCTTTCAGTAAGAGCTGCTTGGATACATGATTTTTTTATTCATGACAGGCCGAACAGATGGCAAAAGCATTTTTACTTCAGAGAAAGTCACAGTGGATTTATGGCATAAACAGAAACGAAAAAAAAAAAATGTGCATTTTGTAAACAAACAGATGGAATAATAAAATGGTAATAATATTGAACACAAGCAAAGGTCAGGCTCCAAGCGCAACACCGCCACCGCTGAAAACACACACACACGCCCCCACACACAGTTACTCATTCCACTAAAATGGCATCCTATTCGCTACAGCACTCTACATTCTGCAACTCTGCAAGTAAAACCTCTGACAGTCAGCATTCACAGTCCCTTGCTGAGCCAGAGTGTGTGTTAAGTGCTAACACACACACACACACACAAACACACACATACACACACATAAAGGAACGCATGCGCACAAACACACACACACACACACACATAAAAAAAAACCCACAGTAGTGCTGTTGGTCAGAGCTCTTTCACATAGATCTAAACTGATGGGAAGAGAGCCAACAGTGGGAATAAGCCCTGGTCTAAACCCATTCATAATGTGCCACCGGT
This sequence comes from Chanos chanos, assembly GCF_902362185.1. Classification (NCBI taxonomy): domain Eukaryota; kingdom Metazoa; phylum Chordata; class Actinopteri; order Gonorynchiformes; family Chanidae; genus Chanos; species Chanos chanos. The sequence goes on along the minus strand of NC_044497.1, from coordinate 11,545,627 downwards.
GCACAAACGTTGACAGCGGGACAGCGTACTCACCCTGACAAAGTTATCTGGGAACAGGCCCCTTCGGCCGTCCACCTCGCCCTCCCACCAGCCTCCGTCATCTTTCCTGATGTTGCTGACGATGTCACCTACGGCGATTGTCAACTCATCATCGTGCTGGGCCTGGTAGTCAAACTCCACAACGGCCTCCACTGGGAGACGGACAGACAGAGAGAGAGAGTGACAGATGGATAGATACAGAGAGAGAGAGAGAGAGAGAGAGAGAGAGAGAGACAGAGAGAGAGGGAGACACTATGCATGAGTGCACGAGTACATCATATGTTTTTACTTTGTCGACTGTCATCTGGGGAAGATAAAAGGGGAAGAATGGAGAAGAGGTCAGAGTGAGCACATAGTTTCTAGAAAAAAAGGACTGATCATTCTGTAAACTAACCAAACCGAGAGAACACATCAATCCTGTCGCCTGGATGATTCAGGCAGGCAACGCATCTGATAGATACCATATATGACAGAGAGCACAGGCTTTCACAGCACCGGGTTTTACAGCGTGTGACTGTAAAATGATGTGTAGTGAAATGGATAGGACATGAGTTACCCTACGTGGTACAATCTCTTTTATTTTCTCAACATGATAGAGGCTCTCTTTCCTCTTCTAAAAAAAAAAAAAAAACAGCTCTTATCCATTTACCAAGAAGGTGAGAAAAGTAAACAAGCCACTAGTACTCTGAAGAAAAGACATGAAAAACTCTCTGTCCTTTCACACTCGAATACGCCCACAACAATGGCTATTTTGGTGCATCTTTTAAGCTTTAGCTTGATCTATATATTTAGCCTTTGGCTAAGAACATGCCCCTCGGCATTCTGGGGTTCGATTCTCTAACTTTGAAAGGGGTCAGCGAAGGGGCGGGGCCATGCAGTAACCATAGCAACAGCGAGAGGTGACGTGAGAGGGAGGGAAAGAAGCTCGGTACCTCTCAGTGAGGTGTGTATGAGTCACTACCAAAGGCCCATCCAAAACCACATCACACCTACAGATCTTTCCAATGAGCTTACTGTAAATAGACCCATGGTGCAGAGGAAGACAAAACAGAAACACACTCTCTATTGCCTGTGACTTCATTTGAAAGTACAATAAATGGAAGTTGAAAATAACACCAAAAGCTATTCTGTGGTCAAAATATTACAACGGTGTCAAGGAAGGAAGGAAAAAAAAAAACGGTACATGTCCAGTCATTACAATACATACATAAACACCTACCCATCCACACGCATGCACACAAATCAACAGACACATACAACGCTGAGTGACCGCAGATGGTCTACATATCCTCTGAAGGTAGGTTCAAAATGTAGGTTGTTACCAGGGATCTTCAAAGGAACTGGGTCTAATAGCATGACTATGCAAAGAGATTACATAATCCCGCATGCACATGAGGAGAACAGCACAACAAGCACCTCAGGATATGACCTGACACAGTGTGAGGAGACGAAAAGTGTGCAGGAGTCTGTTTGGCTATTTATACCACTCTTCCTACTGTTTCATATCTCATTCACTGCACTGTCTGAAAAAAAAAAAAAAAGACTGCAAAGGTGTTTATACTAAAATTTCAACATTTGCCCTGCACTGTCAGTTTGCCCTGAGGTGACCTTCCACCCATTGTAGAAGGTTCTGGAACATCCCAGGCTGTGCTAAGACCAGGAGGAAGTATAAGGGAGGTCATAATTTAAACGCAGAGTGCCTGCAGTCATAACAAGCGTTGCACTCAGAGAGGAATTCTCCTCAACCCCTGCTCTGAATACCCAAACATACTTCAACATCTGGACACACACACACACACACACACACACACACACCCATATAGACACACAGATAAAACGCACATATAACCCTACAAAATATGCAGCTCAGATTCCCATAAATCATGTCTGCATGCCTTTCACTACAACCATATGCCTCTCCATAGACCAGTGATAACCTGCTCTACACAAGCAGAATCGTTCCTTGACCTTAAACACACACACACACACACACACACACACACACACACACACGCACACACAAACACACACACACACATACACACAGATGCATTCATTTCAGACTCCGAGAGGTCTTTAAAAGAGCCCGTTGGTTGTCATGGTTCCAATAGATAGTTTGGTCCTTGAGATTTAGATTTTTGATAGGCCAATAAGATTGTCGTGTCCAATCAGGTCCCTCACTGCATTTTCTTAAGAGACTGTTCCAGTGAGGTCTGCCTGAGATCCTCTCTCTCTCAGCCAGCTGCTCACCGTTTGGATTAGAGAGAAAAAAAAATGCGACATGAAGCACAGCTGCCATGTTTAGAGTGAGAGATCTTCCAAAAAACACATTCTCTAACACATACAGCACCCCCCAAACACACATACACACACACACACACACACACACGCACATATACACAGACACAGACACTCACACACACACACACACACACACACACACACACACACACACAGCGACCTTGAATTCCTCCCACTCACTCCCACACTGTCTCACTTTTAGTCAGTGTCTGGCTGGCTGTGTTCTTCTGACCCCTCTTTCATTTCAGTAAACACAACAGAAAGAGATGTACTTACCACACAGAAAAACACTATGCTACAGAGCCTAAACCTACCATTCTTTTATTCTCACACACACACACACACACACACACACATACATGCACACGCACACACACACACACAGACACACACACACACACACACACACACACACACACACACGTGACATTTTTGAAGTGGGTCAGGATGCATCTCAAACAGGAAGTAATGCATCAAATATACAAATAGGTCTGACATTTATACACATATGTGGCATTAACGCGATACCAGTTTAAGATAATGCGGTCCCTCGCTGACCATTTGCAGAGAGACTCTATAAATATCCCTGTGTTTAATGAGCGGCTTCTGCTGGCGTGACTCATTTGTGCTGAGAAGGAGTCCACTCCACATTTCACTGTTTGGTGATTCTTGTCTCTGTGAGGTCTATGTGATTTTGAGCACAATGTGAGTCATTGCCATTTCATCACCCCAAAAGGGTAATCACCATAGGCCACAGATACAAAGAACACACAACCTGTTTAATGCGTGCCATACACTCCATATACGCATAATCCACATTCAGTTCAGAGTCCACACTTGCACACAGATTTGCACAATTTTCCATATATTAACCAGACAATCCGTACAATCCTCCAGGGTTTTGGGCGAAGTTATAAAAAAATACGTAGCGTTGGAAATATCATTATTAACTGCATTCTAAAGAAGGCTCGTTCTGCAGATGGTAGCAAGTTCTGCATTTCTTTAACAGTGCAGACATAGCTCACAGCCACAGATGCTGAGGAGTCTAAATTCAGAATGTAGAGGAATGCGGTACAGTGTTAAAATAGTGCATGTATTAGGCCTAGATATAGTCCAGCTTATAAACTAATGGTTGAATCTGTTGTCTGTCGGAGTGAAGCCGAGGTGAACAGACCAAGCACGACGCAGATCATGTGTCTCACTGGGGATCTGGGGGCTAGTGTGTTCAAAAGTAACACCCCCTCTGATGAGCAACTGATAATACAACACATACACTCACACACACTCACACACACAATTAACCATAGACCGAAAGCATTGCCACAGGCCTGTGCACACAACCACAGTGGCTGAAGAAACACAACCATCAAAAAAACGGTGGCGCAATGCTCACACACAACACAACATTAAGTATGTAATTCAGCAAAACAGCACAATTTTGAAATTGTAACAGACTGACTGTGAGTGTGATCAAAGGCTTATCCCAGACACCATTTCCACAGTACAGTCACACACTGCTAAAGCAATGCATTCCCTCATCCTTGCCCCTTGCTCTGTCTGTGAGTAGAGGGCTCTGTTCTCTGCAGCTTGTTGTTAATTGAGCTCATTTGTCAGAGCTCTAGAGCGACAGAGCCGACAGAGAAAGCCAGCAGTGCCATGAATATTCATAGAGCAGCTGACAGAGCGTGGGCAGGCCAATAACGCCGGCTCTCATCTGTACCTGACCAAAGAGATATCACTATGAGTGCCTCAACGTGCCAATCATCATCTCCATGGAGACAACCTTGGCACACACACACGCGCGCGCGCACGCACACACACACACACACACACAAAAACACGTGTTACCATGGAGACCAATGTGTAAATCGTTAAAGACTCCCAGCCAGACAGACAGATCGGCTTGCATCTCATCGTGAGCGAAAACAAAAGCCAGCGAGCAACATGTTGGCTATCGAAAAAAAAAAAAAAAAATCATATTTCTGTTGAATTTTCTTGGGACTGAGGCTTTCACCTTTGAGTCACTTCCACATTCTTGGCCACGTACGGCTCACGCACCATACATGGGTGTAAATTATGCCATAATGTGGCATTCTCCCTAACTTTATCAGGCTTAGAACGAGGGCAGTGTTCTTCTCCACAATGATTCACTAGCAACTGGTAACTCCAACATGAGAGAACTGTAGCCCCAGGATAAACATAGACAACCATCGCCGTCCTTTCTAACAATCAGCTACACTTCCCTCTGCATTACATCAGCGATCCATGACATCAACCTAGCGAGTTCATCTAATCGCCCCGCGTCACAGCAAAAACCATACAAAAGGAGCGTTCCACTGAATCTCAGCGGTGTGGAAAGAACTCTGAGATATATCAACTCAAGTCATCTCCTATATGTTAAATCTATACACTCTGAGTCTTTGCAGCTACTCTTATTAAACTCAGACAGGGGTTAAAGGTGCTAATACGAAAGGACAACAATTGACTGCGAAACTTCACTTGCATGTAGATGTGTTGATGTTTGCAAAAGCTCTTGCTTGTGCACAGAGTGCAAAATACCCATATAAGGTTTGGTTCACAGCAAAGCACAAAGTGTATCAACTTCAGCCCAATCTGGAACCATACTTCTAAGAATTTGTATTTTGTGCACTACTAAAGGGACCTACATGAATGTTTGCGTTCATGAATTTTGCTTTTTTTTCACACAGAGATGTATTTATTCACAAATGAGTAGGTATATTTACACGCCTAGGCATCACCGTTCACAAACAAATCGCAGTTGATCATGCTGTTTTTTCCATTGAAGAAAAACTCACAAGTACTTGGTGGACAAATGGAAGAAATCACTCTTCAAGATTACTGTTAAAAATTCTTTACAGACAATGCTTGATTTGCCCTCACTGGTTACGCAGAGAGAACCATACAACAAGTATCAGATAGACTCTGAAACTGTTCTAGGGTTCGATGACTGCTTTCTGACACTTCGTACATCGCCGTCACATCCAAAGAAAGCGTCTCCATGGCTCACTGGACACGCAGCTTATTCTGCATAAGCTTTACATGACCCCAGTCAAGTGAGGTCAAACACGCCATCAGACGGGAAGCATGCAGCCGCAGATAGTACACCATTCACACTGTGGCCCTAATCAGCACACACAATCACGCACACCCCAGAATTTAAGATCCACTGACATCAAGAGCGCGGTGTACTCAAATATTTCTTTCCTGATTTTGATGAATGTACTGTTCATCTTTTTAATAACTGTACTTCCACACACTACCGAGCCAGTTAAGTCTGTGCCATAATTACAAACTACAGCTGTGATACCCCCAAACCAACCCCCCCCCCCCCCCCCCCCCCCCCCCCTTTCTCAGTCTTGGTCCATAGACACAGTGTTTGTAAACAATGTAAACCATTGCTCATTGTCCATCCTCACAGACCAAAGTTTCGGTTGTATCAGTAAGCGTGTAGGGGAGATGAGGACAAAGGTTTAAGGTAACGTACAGTTACAGTTAGATTCTGAGGTGGCAGAAACTTCCAGCCACAAAACCACAAAAATCAAGAGCTGCAGCAGAAAGGGAAACTGAACTGGACAACAGTTTCTACCACCATCATTTGAAACAATTCACACACACACACACACACACACATATATATATATATATATATATACAGAGTTCCTCCACCTCTCGTTCCTTTACCCTAAACATAATGACAAATGAAGGAACTTTAAGACAACTCTGCTGAACAAAAATATTATTTGGTTTCTTGTTTCTGAAAATACTACAGAGGTTTATCAGTTCATCCCACCGGTTTAGGTCCCACATATCACATTAGATATATCTAATCAGACAGACCACAAGTGTTACAGCTTTTAGAACTGTTTCGACAAACTTATCACAGCATTTTTTTTCCATGGCCAAGACTTGAAAAGTGCATTTTGACATTGCAATGCTAAATCATAATACGATTCAAATTGCCACAACTCTTACTCGCTGGTCTTTTGGATGCATTAAAATGTAAAGCACACAGTAATAGCCATAGGAAATGGGATTAGTCTGTACAAGCAGCATATTGGTGCCATAAAACAAATCAGTCCAATCCTGACACCGATACATTGGTGACAATGATGTATCTGCTGGGCTGTACCTACTATTGCCTTGTCGTGATGTCAAATGGCACAATTAGATTTCCACTGACTCTTTTCTTCATCTGTTCTGTAGAAACACACTGGTTTTCAGTTCTACGTGCAAACAAATGGTATCAGACTTGAGTATTTGAGTTCATCATGTCAAAATGAAAATGAACATCAAAATTAAAAGAAAATACCGCAGTCTTGATAACTTATCAAACTGATAACACCTTACTGGTTCGACCACTACAGTTACTAGAGTAAGATGATCGGTTGCATAGTATTGGGTGGTTCAAATCCATGATTCATGCAGAAAAGAAGAATTTGGACTGTGCAAAAGGATAATGTACACTCTGACTTATACACAGGATGCTGTCAAGATTTAACTATATTTCCAAGTCTGGATGGGCAGAGGAACAGACACACATGTGGTAGGCCTACTGGTTCCTGCTTCCCATCTCTTTCATCCAGTCAACTCAGTAATGATGTTACCACAGTTCAAGCTTGAATATCTCCCATTCAGTTATACCCTGAGATATTACACATAAAAGAGTTTGCTTGCCTTGATCAGTAGGCCTGTACACACATTGCTACTGTTATGATTTAATGAAATATGAGAAACAAATACAATTATCAATCTGATTTATTGCTCAAAAAATAATTCCCGTTTCACCTCTTAACCACTTACTACACAATGGATGTTTCCTCCATCCACTGGTTAAATTTGGTCCAGGGTCCTACTATTTGAAAAAGATGTCAATTAGGTCAAGTGGCTTCGTTGCTATTTTACGCAAAACAAGACCATGAATAAGTGAAATGATTAATTAGAGAGACTAATTCCTGAAGCATTTTTGCTAACAGATCCACAATCAACACTGAGTCACAGAGGAACTGGTTATAGAAAGCTACCAATTAGTAGCACGCAATCGTGGTTTGGGCTTTTCAAACGAAACAGTGTTTCCACATCTGAGAATATAAAGCAGCAGAGATACGGGTAGCGGCCAGCTGGACCAACCCTACATGCCTCAATGGGAAATGGAATTCAGACTAAATCTGCGCTGCGCCTTTAACTCTTTACGTTTACTTGGAAGCAAAGAAGGGAAAAAATGTAAACGTGTCCACATCTTGAATTAATCAAGATATATGTTCATTTTCCTCGGCTAGCACTTAACTGCGACTCTCTTTTCAGCATGGAATGAACCTTAATAAGCCGTTAGATTGTTTATTGCAATTACAGGTTTGTGACCGACGGTAGTTGTAAGCACAATAAAGCTTTGCGTTGGCGCTGTTTAGAATTAAATTTAAAATTATGCACGTTTCCAATAATTCAAAGTACAATCAAAACTACATTTCTTTAAGTTAACTGCCATTCATAAATGTGCAATTACTTACCCATTTATAAACTTGTTTACTCTCAGTGTTCTTCCAGGACACTAGTATATGCAATATGAAAGAAGAAATCCGCTACTTTCTGAAAATGCAAGCGTAGGACCCTGCCCCAGTCGGTGAAATGAGAGATAGCTTACTGCTATTAACCACTTAAAGAGCAGAAGGGGTACGGCTTGAAACCATATTCCTTACGTAGTGTTTTCCCCCCTCATAGAAGTAAGAGAGGGAGATGATGGCAATACAGCGGGGAAGATCTGATGTAGATGCTGTCCCAGCCTTTGCAAGCCTCTATACAGTCAGCCTGCCTCCCTCGCGCTTTTCGTCCAACCCTCCTCTCATGTTAGGGGCTGTATGAAAAGTCTCGCGAGATATCAGATGAACTTACTGTAAAAGTCAAGCCATTTGGGAAACCTTGCGGTCGTGTTCTTTTATTGTGTACTAACAAATATATAATTTAGCAGACTCATATGCATACAGTGAGTAGAATGCATACAGTGAGTAGAAATCACTGTTCATAACGCCCTGGTCACTAGAATCGAACTGAGGTTGTTTTTAGTGTTGTTGTCCTCCGCACTTCGTTGCATATTTTGATGGAAATCAAAATGACAAAGTAAAGTTTCTTTTAGAGCCCATCTTAAATGTTGGTAAGACTTATGATGTAAAACGTGATTGTTTTAGACATGAGAAATTCAGCAGAACTCATAATACTCATCCTCCCACTGCCATCGACAGAATAACTACGATACATATTGCAGGTCACCGCTGAACTGTACAGTAATAACGTGGCTGGTTTCTTGTCTGTCATTGTATTGGCTTAACTGTTGCTGCCCCCTTCTGGTCAATATGTGGCCTCTCTGTTATTTAAGGCAATTTAACGTCGCGCTTAACGAAGGATTTTTATTGTTCGATTGTGCAGCAAAAACAACTGATTTTGATTTTGTTCCCTTCCCTCTCTGTGGGAAAGTTTCTATCAGAATTTGTTCATAAACGTATCGCATTACTGACAGGTTTTAATAACTTGTTTTCCATCTACGTTTTCTTTATTACTGTCTAATCCATTATACACAAATAGACAGTGATAGCCTACCATGCGGGAAAACTACTTAGTAAAGAATTTTTAATGAGATGCATCTACTCTTTAATCTCTCTCTCTCTCACACACACAATTTATGAATATAAGCTTTGGTTGATTTGTGTTGTTGTTTTGGAATAGGCTTATAAAGTGGGCTGAATTTCCTCTCCTAATGGCCGTAAGCGCTGTGCTCATGTTGCAGGTGCTGAGATGACAAACACAAAAAGAGGAAAATGTCGTGTAACCTTTAGAAAACCCACGAGACTAGTGAATTGATGGAAATAGTGTTGAGAAAGGAAGGATACACAACAAATAGGAACACAGTACAAAGGGAGACATGAATTTATGGAAGAAAAATAAATGAACCAAGAGACAGAAACAGCGAAGGGACTCATTTAAACAGAGTTCTCTACTCCAGTATGTCTTAAAGCGGTCAGATTTCTTATCCCCATGTTTCCTCTAATAATGGCGTCAGATAGATGGCCGAAAGTGTCCATGTGTCAAAGATGACCACGAAAAACGATGTACACAACTGGTTGTCTTTTGTTATCTGAAGATCAGCGACACTGAATATTGGTTTAGATAGGTGCATGTGAATTTAATGCTTCCCTGTGTGCAAAGCAAAATTAATTTGGTGTCAGTTTGATGTTAATGTAAATGTAAACGTGTAATGTGAATGTAAATCTCAGTGATCGCAAACACACATTGTGAACAGTAACCAGTGAATCTGTCCTCTGCATTTAACCCATCCAGCACACCGATAGTGAACACACACACACCAGACGCAGGAGCACTGGGCAGCATTCCTTGCATCCGGGGTTGAGAGCCTTATCCAAGGGCACACAGCCGTGGATGTCGGCCCTGGGAAGCGAACCAGCAACTATCCGGTCACGGAGCTCGGCCTGCCATTGATTTGGTCCAAATATGTATATAAGAAGACTGTTCTTTCCGGTTCATAAGAGGGTGGTAGGAGTTGCCGAATCTGATCCAGAGCAAGTGTTTGTCATTAGCAGAGGAGAGCAAGTTAAATTTTTCTTAGCAGTAAATGATTATAACGACGGAATTACTTTGTAATTACACATTAATTCGGTGGTAGAAAAAAAAGAAAATTAGGCTCAGACATTTTAACTGAAATCTGAGATAAGTCATTATAGAGAATACAGATTTTGAATCACATCTGCGTGCGTCACAAGTGAAGCATTGAGCCCTCGGGCCTCAAAGCAAGGAGAGGACAGGACGTTTACCTGCTTTTCGGATGAATTTTGTTTTTAACGAGCGTTTCTCAGTAGTACCCTTAGGGCTTAAGAGAGAAAGGAAGAAAGACGGAAGTTCTTGAATTAAAGGAAAACTTCTTTAAGGGGTTCGATTAAGAGACATTAAGGTAGGCTAGAGAGTGCATTAACAAGAATTATATTTCGTATGACCGTATGTTACCGGTGAAGTAGAATAACTATCGAATCGAAACGATATTGTATATCAGCTGCAATATACAGAAAATAAAAACACCATGTATACCTGCAAAACAAGCGCGTCAGCTCAGCCCAAGTCTGAATTGCCAGTATTGTTTGCAAACAAGTAATAGCCATGTGGCGCCCACAGGGAGACTTGGGGATTGTAGTTCATAATGTACATTCACAGTACATCACAAGGCCTTTACAAAGGTTTTGTAATACAACTCCCAGAAACTGCAGCTCTGCAGCTGAAAGTTACGTCATGCGTCGAGGATGTGGCTATGGCCCTATAGTGCTGCACTGCGAACCGTTTTTTACAGTTCTTTGTGGTTCTGCGCAGTGACAGGGATGAGGTTATAGCAAATGGATAGTTGTACAGAAGGTTTGTGAGCTCGAGGAAGAAGTGCCGTAATCGAGAAGTCATTGTTAGAGCGATTGGTCTCACGTCCTATTTTACTGTTTTTTTTAACGTCTTATTATTTTTTAGCCAGTATACAACTACTAAAACTCTCGTTTTCAAAGTTTTGAAACGGTAAGGTCAAGATTTTTAACTAGTGTTGCATTACTTTGTAAGCTTTGAAATTTAATCTGTTTTATTCTCTGCTTTTCAGCCGTTTAACTGTTTATTAAAACAGTAACGTATTTCGTCCAGGCCTTACAAGACAACTATTCTGATAACTTTTCTTACTAAGGAATATCATTACTTTACCGTGACATACACCACGTAGCGCTTGTGAACTGTGTAGTTTTTGACAGTGTCTTTCTGATTTATTTATTTATTTTTACAATCTCTGCCCAAATTTGGACGTCTCTATAAGATTTGTTCTTTGTCGCAGTTCTTTGCGAGCTCATTAATGTGGTCAGTTTGAATCATTAAAATGCAAGAGTATCCTGTGACTGTATCTGTTTTATCAGTACAGACCCTATGGGTGCCCCATAAGGAGTGAATTTTGCTAGTACCGGTTCCTCATGCTTTGCTGTCAAGCAAGATTTTTGGACAATCTTTTGTTTTGATCTTTTTGCACAAAGTTGAAGTTAACACTAGGGGGCAGACTATTAGAAAAAACAGTACCGGATTCATTGGAAATGTAGATCAACACACGTGGTCCAGACAAAATGGTTCGTTTCATATTGGGGTTCAGTTCATTTTTAGTTTATAGGTTTATCAGATGTGCCCCTGCTTTGTTGTGTGTACTTATGGACTGAACTGTTGTAATATGTAGTGTGTCTCCAGGATTTAACCAAGTACAGCTACCGTGATGCTTATAGTGTAAATTCTGCTGAAATCTTACATTTGTTTTAGAACTCTCTACAGATAGGTTTCAAAATGAGCTGAAATATTGTGTGTTTTTTGAAGCTTTATTGTATGATCTGTTATACCATTGGCTCTTCACTCAAGTTTGTCCAAGGTCTTGCTTCAGACCGTTGCATCATTTTCTTTCAAAAATTTGGCGGCAACATTTTCAAAGGCCCTTGTGTGGCCTGTAGGTGTCTGCAGGTGCTAACATGTTCATGAGTGGATACAACATACACATGTGATATACAGGTGTACATTTCTAGATGTGCATGTATATTCTGAGAGTAATGGAAGGATATAGATTTTAAGAACAATATGAAATACCTCACCTGTACTCATATTTTTGTATATTTTTGATGTGTTGGCAGATGCTCATAGATGACAGAATAAATACCCTTGCTTTTTCTCTTTGTGGCACCTGTACAATTATGATATGACTGATTCTTGAATTCCAAAATCTCTGTATTTGTGTGTATGTGTAAATGTGTGAGTGTGAATGTGAATGTGTGTATGTGTGTGTGTGTGGGGGGGGGGGGGGGGATCAAAAGTCCTCAGATAGCATAATCTCACAAAAATTGCCTGGTGGGTACTAAATGCTGGTCCCCACTAGGAGAAAAATATTTTTCTAAACTATATTGTTACTGATGAAACAAAAAGTGTCAAAACATTTCTTTGGTTAAGGTTAGGGTTAGGATTAGGGTTAGGGTTAGGGATAGGTTGATATTCTTTAGTTACAGGATAATGGGAGTCAATGGGAAGTCCCCACTAGGATATCAGAACAAACTTGTGTGTGCGTGTGCATGTGTGTGCATTTCTGTTTGTGTGTGTGCTTGCTCCAATGGTTACCGTGCCATTACTGTCCAAGCAGGAAATGTAAACATTTTAGTATCTTGAAATGGAGGACTTTGAATGTTGCATTGGCTATGGTTGAGAGAAACACTACTGTTTAATTATAGTTTGTCTTCCTCAGACTAATGACCCACACTGACATTGACATTGGTGTCTATCTTCTCTTGACATGAACAGAGACATCATCTCTTTTCATTCTACTGAAAAGGGGCCCTGGGCCTGATAGATAGCCATGGTATTGATTTTGGGCAGACGGCTTAACCGGGAGGACTCTGGAGTCCGTGAGTCTCCAGCTGTCAAACGGAAGGTTCTGGAAATGGACCCCAAGTCCCTGACCAGCCATGATGTGTTTGACTTCTCCTCTGGTCCCTGCCACTCCGAGAGCATTTTGCAGATGTTCAACGAGTTCCGTGACGGTCGTCTTTTCACGGACGTGGTGATCAGCGTGGAAGGCCGCGAGTTCCCATGCCATCGCGCCGTGCTGTCGGCTTGCAGCAGCTACTTCCGCGCCATGTTCTGCAACGATCACCGGGAGAGCCGCGAGATGCTGGTGGAGATCAACGGCATTCGCGCCGAAGCAATGGACACCTTCCTGCAATACGTCTACACGGGTCGCGTCCGCATCACGACCGAAAACGTACAGTTCCTCTTCGAGACTTCCAGCCTCTTCCAGATCAGCACGTTACGTGACGCTTGCGCCAAGTTCCTGGAAGACCAGCTGGACCCCTGCAACTGCCTGGGCATCCAGCGCTTTGCGGACGCCCATTCACTCAAGCAGCTGGCCAGCCGTTGCCGCACCTACGCCCTGCAGAGCTTCGCTGACGTAGCTCAGCACGAGGAGTTCCTGGACCTACGTCCAGATGAGCTGGAGGAATATATTGCCAGTGATGAGCTGGTGATTGGGAAAGAGGAGATGGTGTTTGAGGCAGTGATGCGGTGGGTTTACCATGACGTGGAACATCGCAGATCCATACTGAGGGACCTGCTGAACCACGTTCGCTTGCCCCTGCTGCACCCCAATTATTTTGTACAGACGGTGGAGGGAGACCAACTGATCCAGAATGCGCCTGAATGTTACCAGCTGCTGCATGAGGCTCGACGATACCATGTGCTGGGCAATGAGATGATGTCACCTAGAACCCGCCCACGCAGGTAAACCTGTCAATCAAGTCTTTTTTCAATACTTTTAAGCAATTATCTTGAGCTTATCTGATCTAACATAAAAATTGCTTCACCAACTTTTTTTTTTTGGCATGAAATACAGCTAAACAAAGTGAGGACTCAGTTCTTCCAATGATAAGTCCAATGAAAAAAAAATAATAAAACCAAAAGCCAAATTACACAGCCTCTTGAATAACATGATACAATTAACATTTATTTTCACACGACTTTCTACGATGCTTTTAGGCTTAAGAGAATAAGCTACTTTGTTTTCTCAGAGCTGACTGTTGTCCCCTTGTCTTGGGTTGGCTGAATTAGCAGATTCTGCAGTTTGCTCCTGGTTCCCCCTCTCCTCCACCAACTGTCGCTGACAGACAGGGACAGTGGGAGAACTTTTCTGTTTGTCTCATTGTATTTCATCACTCATGTGGGACAGTATCAAAGGGCTTGACTGTTATTATAATCTTTATCGGATTAATCGCTATTCCTCTGGTGCATGAAAGCAAACAGGGGGGGGCGTTCGCTTGTTAGTTTAGAGGTCATTTTGATGTGGCTTGCATTTTTTTTTTTTTTGTTTGATACGAAACGAGGCTTGTTGCCAATTTTGTGAGAAGAGAACTTGGGTAAAATGGGTTCTCCATAGGTATGCAGGGACAAGACTAAACTAATCCAGAGAGATCTAAGGGGAAGGGGGACAGGGGGGACGGGGGGGACGGGGGGGGGGCACAGACTGTAGAGCATGAAAGTCGTCTCTCTTCTGAAGATATTGCTGTCGAGAGTGAAGGGCTCCTGAATTCCAGGACCTTTAAGATGTTTGTCCAGTCACCTGAGCAGTAGAGAAGAGAGACACAGCGATTACTTAGCTCTGAGCTCTGTCAGTGACGAATAGGACACGGCACGTCAGACGCTTGCCCGTGCACATTCCACCATCTCTGTCTACATAACACGTAAACACCTGAGTTTCGAAACATTCTCTCATTGACCCGATCCTGCCTGTTCCACATGCGCTGGTTGTTTTTGTGTTCAGACTGGAGATTGGGAGGGGAGGGGAGGGGAGGAAGCACAGCTGCGTTTTCCTCACTCACTTTTTTAATTGATGGACTTTGGAATCTTGTCTACACAAGGTTCATAGGGGAACGTTGAGAACTTTTCGTGACTTTGTTTACCAGTTTATGACACCGTTTGCTTTTCCAGTAGGGAGGTGCAGATTTGTTTTTCGATCAGCTGGAATGTCACTATCACGCACTATCAGCCCCCCCACCCCCACCCCCCACCCTGCCAGACTCAAACTCTCTCATTAAGTTCAAGGAACCCCATAAACGTACATGTCCTCAGAAATGAAAACCTCAGAAATGTAAGCATTCTCGTGGACATGCGCAACCATAAAAAAATTGCTTGATTGTGTATTTTCATACACATTGTCACTAAGCACCAGATTAAGTCTCCGAGTCGCTGGCAGGATAGGGTTAAGTGTTCAGTATTGTGTGGGGTTTTCAATAGGCAAGAGGCCCTGGTTTCTCCTCCTCTGTATCTAGGCAGATCGGGAATGATTACCTCATTTGTATCCGGACTCAAAAGCTGCACGACGCGGCACGGCGGGCATTATATCTGATAAGTCAGTGTCCTAAGTATTCTTAATACAAAATGCCTTCAAAGAGAGACCAGATCGACAGTTTAAACAATATCCTCATCTGTCTGTAATGGGCAATCATATGTTCCACAATGCGCTTTTCAAACTCTCAGCTTCACAACAGGATCTCTTTCACTCTCATATCCTTCCCCCCTCAGAGGGTAGCAGGAGTTCAGTTCTAACTTTAGCTTCTTAGCTGTTGCTCTCTCTCTCAGCTGTGGAGGACTCAGATAGAGTGTAGCTTTCTCTGCAGATGTTTACAAGAGAAGCTGTGAAGGAGAGGATGAGATAGAAAATGCGGAAAG
>NC_044497.1:11437500-11525000 GCF_902362185.1 Chanos chanos | reverse complement strand
TTCATCAGAAGAGAACAGGCTTGTAAATCAGACAGACGTTTTCAGACCCAGTCATCAGACTGGTTTAAATCCAGAGCTGCTGTGTTGGGACTCACATGGCCCTGGGCATATTCGTCCTTTGCTTCCTCTCTCATCTTTCACAGTGAACTCAGGAATGCAGCAAACAACGAGAATCCACACTGTGTCTCCCTCAAGACGTAGTAAAACTATCATTCAGTAAATATATATCTACGAAAACGGTTCTCCTGTCGTACAATGACTGCTCACGATTCTCATTTTTAGTACCTGTGTTTTGACTGTTTTGAAAGAAGACGTTGACTTTGACCGTGAACAGGGTCGTTAAGATCTGCTGAAGCTGGTTATAGTTTCAGGTGCATCATGAAAGGTGAACAATGAGCTTATGGGAGTGGAGACCACAAGGCCCAGGAGCTCCACGTGCCTGCCTTGTTTTGATGCTATGTATTGATGCTATGGCATGTTTTGGTATCGTCTCTGGTTCAACCGGTTCTCACAGATATTCCGTTAGGGTCAACATGTTTACTGTTCTGCTCTGTAGCACAGAACATACATGCTGCATGCGGTGAGAAACCTGCCACGTGTTTCAGATGTATAGGTGTGTATGTGCCTGTGTGAGAGATTCAGTGTAATTAATCAGACTTTCAGAGAATTGTTAAAAGACAGAGTGATCATTTGAAAGAGAGCTAGAAAAAGAGAGAGAGAGAATGAGGGAAGGTGAGACGGAACATGTTTGTCATGTGGTGTATCTGTTATGGATGACAGGCCTTACTTAATTAATAGTATTTTTTGATATGCAATCAGGTGTTGAAAGGGCTGTTTTATTGCTTGTAAACTGGGTTAACCAATCAGACTGTCAGTGTTTATGATCAATTCATCTGTCTTATCACTCCATCTCTTCCACATAATTCATATAATCAAGTGCCAGCTTTCACTCTGTCACGAAACAAACACAAATAATCTCTCTATCTTAATGCTCATGATGTCATATGTAGCATGGGGAGGGCATTGTGCCTGAGTGTGAGTGAGTGTGTGCGTGCGTGTGTGTGTGTGTGTGTGTGTGTGTGTGTGTTTGTGTCATGGCTCTAAAACCTCCCCAGCATAATTAGCTGATTGGGGAACAGACAGGTATAGCATTTCCGGCTTTACCTGATGTACCTGCTTTACATTTAGACACTTGCAGTTATCTAAAGAACACAGTCACAGCCCAGTTAGGAAGGCTCTGTGCATGAATGCATATGTGTACTTATGCACACTTAACTGTGTATCAGGTACATGTTTTTATGCACACTGGCTCAGTGAGTGTTAGCTGTGGAAAACATACTTCCCCTGTTACTGAAAATCTCTCTCGCTCTCTCTCTCTCTCTCTCTCTCTCTCTCTCTCTCTCTCTCTCTCTCTGTCTGTCTGTCTGTCTGTCCGTCCGTCTGTCTGTCTGTCTGTCTAGGTGTATGCAGTGGGAGGCTATGATGGACAGTCTCGGCTGAGCAGTGTTGAATGTTATGACTCCTTCTCTAACCGCTGGACTGAGGTGGCCCCCATGAAGGAGGCAGTCAGCTCCCCAGCTGTTGCTAGCTGCGTCAACAAACTCTTTGTGATTGGTGGTGGTCCTGATGACAACACCTGCTCTGATAAGGTGAGTGAGAGAGAGAGAGAGAGAGAGAGAGAGAGAGAGAGAGAGAGAGAGAGAGAGTGGTCGAGGATTCACTCTTAAGCTCACCTTGGGGACCACCCTAATGAAGTTATATAGTTACACAGCTATGTTTAGCATCTCATATCAGCACTTAAAGTCTCTCTGGGTCATTGAGGTGAATGGCAGAACGATCTCCAATATATTTGTTGTTTGCTCTCTGCTGATTCATCAGTTTTATAATGGTATGAAACACTGATGAGTTTTACAACTGTAGTTAGTCACCTATCAAACGATAAAAGCTTATTTTTGGGGGAAGTGATACCAGTTATCTCGATTTAAATCCAGACCCTCCCAGTTTATTCAAATCAGGCTCCGTCCAAAGTCGTTTTAATTGCAGTTTGGTCATAACTTCCAAAGAATATGGCAGGGTGTTCCTCACAGTTTGAAAAAAAAAAAAAAAGCATTGAATCATCACTGATATATCTGTTGTACACAGCCTTGCATCACTTCACATTGAACTGTAAGTCTATATAGGATTTATAGAGACTGACAGAGGTGGAAGATTCTGTGTTCTTAGCGTGGTGAGTGCAGAAAAGTAGACGTCAGAAGAATAAAAAGTGTTACCTGCTGAGACGATGGAGAATCACAGCCTGTGAATCTGCCAACGTTCAGATTCTTTCCATTGTTCCGTAGTGGCAGACTGTTTGCTTTTCCATGGCAGACATCTCTCTCTCTCTCTCTCTCTCTCTCTCTCTCTTTCTTTCTTTCTGTGTCACAATCTGCCTTTGGCAGGACAGTGGACAGGCCAGACTAAGCCAAACTGTGTCTGTAACACTCTCAGCACTGCCACCTACAGGCAACCTGCTGTAACGGTCTTTTGACCTGGATCTGTCAGGACTGGACTGATATGTTGTCCAGGTGACTCTGTAGAGAGAGGAGAGCTCAGCCCAGTGAGGATTCGTTAGACCTCAGTGATACATACTGCTGCTGTTAACTGTCATGTCTCCCAGTAGATCCGTTTGCTTTGCTCTACCTTGTTTTTTTCCAAAAAGTTATTCTTTTTTAGTCTTTTCTGGACACTCTTTGGATTTTCTTTGCCATTTGATATGACCTTTTTGTTTTGGTGTGTTGTTCTAGTTGGATCTCATGTTATAACCGTAATGTCGTTGTTTTGGCTTAGGGCCTTTTCAAAAATACCTTAAGACTAATAAACTTATTAGAAGACCCAGTGTTTGTGCAGTGGATTGTTTAGCCTGAATGCCTGTGTCGTTTAGGAATTTAGGCTCCGGGGCAGCGGGCTGATATGTAGGAGTCCAGGGATCTGTGTGTGTGTGTGTGTGTGTTTTTTTTTGTTTTCCAGCCGACGGAACTGGAGGTATTCCCACTGCTGCATTCTCTTTGGCCGGCATCTAGAGGAATACTGGGCCAGTGATGTCACACCTCCGAGTGTGTCTCTCAGTTCTGTTTGCTTTTGCTGTGTCTTGACTTGTATGTTACAGACACACGAGGGTTCATTGCGGCGGTGTGGTTTTCTTTTTTTTTTCTTTTCTTTTTTTTTTTAACGGCTCGGTCACGTTTTAGTATTCGCTGGCGGAGAGCGTCGTTATGCTGAAGGCGTACCACTGCACAAGTGTTTGCTATTTTGAGACTGTCTGGAACCCGCTCCCTCCTCCTCCCCATTCCCCCTTACCACGTTCATCGATGGAAATAGAACCAAATGCCTGTCTCTTTATCAGCAGATAAACTCTTTATATGTGTGTGTGTGTGTGTGTGTGTCTATATATATGCCTATGGCTAACAGTAAGGGGCTGCTTTTGATTCTCACAGTCAACAATTCTATGTGTGTAAGAGCCCATAAGGTTCATATGTTCATCCTTTCGAATGAAAGGATTGGTCTGTCTTGTATTGTTTCAATTCTCTGTCTGATACAAGACATACAGTATAACAGACTGTGTACCAGTTTATGAATCAGGTCAGAAGACAGATTCATACCTCAGAGTGAAAATTCATCATGAAAATGTAGTACCACCAGTATAATACAAAATCATTTGACCTAAATGTAAAATATGACAAATTTTAGCGCACTCTCTTAAGGAAATGTTTTGTAGCCCTAGGACTTATAATAGAAGCCAAGCCAGTTTTTCTTTCTTACTTCAGTTGAAATACTGAATGAGTGAGTTTGTCACAGAGTGTACGCAAGTTGAATTTAGAGAAAATTATTTTGTTTTCTTCGCGTAGAAGTAACGCTCTAAATTAAACCCCGCGCCTTTCCCCGCAGGTTCAGTGTTATGACCCGGAGACAGACACCTGGTTGCTAAGGGCTAATATTCCCATTGCTAAACGATGCATAACAGCAGTGTCCCTGAGCAACCTCATCTACGTATCTGGAGGCCTTACCAAATCTATCTACTGCTATGATCCTACAGAAGACTACTGGATGCATGTGGTTAACACTTTCAGCAAACAGGTAAGGGGAGGAGCAAACTAGAGATGACTTGCAACTGATAATATTTGCATAGAATGTCTTTGTTAAACATTAATGTATCTTCCTTTTGATACCTCTTCCTCATGTTTTCTTCCTTCCTCATTCTCAATCTTTTCTCCTTTTACTTCTTTTTTCATTCCTTTTTTTTTTTCTTCCTCCAGGAGAGCTGTGGCATGTCCGTGTGTAATGGGAAAATCTTTATCCTGGGGGGTCGTGGGGAGAGCGGAGAGGCGTCAGACACCATCCTGTGTTACGACCCGGCCACCGGCATCATCACGGGCGTGGCCGCCATGCCCCGCCCCATCTCCTACCACGGATGCGTCACCATCCACAGATACAACGAGAAGTTCTACCGCTCATGACCCCCGCGGTGTCGCCCCGCCCCCTTTTCTTCTCAGGGTCAAAAGCACAGGGAAGAGATCGGTCTGAGCCACCAGCAGCATCCACAGCATCTCCTGACATCCCAGGACAGAGACGGAGACCATCCAGTCCCAACCACCAGCCCCACTTTCATACACATCTTACCAAAGTGAACGGAACCTTACTTTATTGTCATCATTGTGTACGTGAACCATACTCGGTGTGTTTACGTGCCGTAGTCTTGCCCCAGTGTGTTCAGCGATGCACTTAGTGAACAGGTTAACATCTCAGCTGCGTATTTCAGTGTTGTCATAGCTGCGTGTTTCTAGCTGCGTTCAGTCAACGTGCTAAGTCTCAGGTCTCTGTCCTGCCAGCTGTGCGACGGGGCTCGGAAACCCCCTCCCCACCCCTCTTCTCCACTGGTGTCCTCTCCACTACGGGGCGATTGCCTCCAGCCATGATTTTTACTTTGTATTTTTTTTTTTTTTTATCATTATAAAGTATCTATCGCTATTTTATTTTCAGTATATTATTTTATTGCCTTTTGTAGCGTTGGTTGTGGTATGAGTGGTTAAATGGTGTTTCTGAGGATGGATCTCTGTTGAATGGAGAGCCCGGTTTCGATTGAAGGCTCGCGCTTACATATCCATCTTTGTGTGTAAATGTTGTGTTTTCTGTGTGAAGGCAGTGAGTGTGTTTGGCACAATGACATGAGTGAACTGTGAGGAGATTTAGAGGAGACTTTAAGCACTAGATGTGATATATGCAGTACCCTCTGAACGTGGCACACTCACCTGCCATGCCGTTGGACTTTTATGGGAGTGAAGTTGACACTGGGCCCATTGATCCTACTGACGCAGCCACAGTTTCTGATATTTTTGATCTAAGCGTGCATGTGGGTGTGTCTCTGTGGTGTAGGTTTTGGTAGAAGGTGAAATGTAGCTTTAGAATCATTTACCAAACAATAACTGTGCTATACTCACAGATCAATCAGCTAACTCCAGACTACCCTGGAAACATATGGGTGTCTGCACACTAATAGAAGTCTCAATTTAATTTCAAGAAATTGTTTATACACTGACTTCAATATCAACTGGTCAGTATAAACAGTCACAAGGTAGATTGGTGGCACTGGATACCACAGGAATGGCTGGATTTCAATACTTGATGAAGGCAAACCTTCCTTCGCATGAAAACATGGTCCTGTCATGGATTAGATCATCCAGTGTCAAAACCACAAGTGGTATCCATTCTGTATATGTCTGAGTTACTCCTTTTTTTGGTGGATGACAGCAAACCCCAACCAAGCACTCTTTAGTCATTGGTTTCTCTCTCCACTACATGCCTGCAGTAAATACATTTGATTTCTCTGTTTTTTCTTTTCTTTCTTTTTTTTTTTTACTGTATCAGTAAGTGTTTGAAGTTGTCATACATAAGGCCAATGGGCCAATACCTTTTAACCCAAAGCACAGCTCTCTCTTTTGACTGAAAGCCAAGAGTGGTCAGTTCTGCCTGCACATCAGCAAAGCTGAAGAAAAACAGGGTTTCATATATATATATATGTGTGTGTGTGTTCGAGAGAGGGTACGTGTGACACAGAGTCTCTGATGAGTGACTACTCAGTAGAGCTTCCAACCAGATTTGACTTTTTTTTTTTTTTTGCTTTTATTTCCTTAGACTGGTCGCGTTCAGGTCAGAATGGATAGGAGAGGTACCTGAACAAAGCCAGTGTTAGTAGCTGATTGTAAAAAACCCTGTGGAATGTGCAGAAACTGGTATTGGACAAACCTCGGATGACAAGCAATGTCATTCACCTGTTTTACAATGATCATAACCCCTATTCTTAATATAGCCATCAATGTTTTGTTTTTATTTTGTATTGTCATGTATCTATTCTTAGATGGTGTGTGGAGTTGAGAGTGTGCTTATTTTCATGTAAAGGTTTGTGTGTAATTTTTGAGTGTAGGCTGTGAGATAAGTGTGTCTTGGTGTGAATTGTGAGGGAAACTCTAGTTATGTGAGAGAACGAGTGATTTTTTTTTACATTTCTGCTTGACCTCCTCCCCCTGTCCCCTGAAACATATCTGGGTACTAAATTAAGTATGCATGCCAAAAACATAGTTTGTATTTCTTAAATTGTTTGTCTAACATGAAAAGTTAAGCACCTATGAAATTAACCATCGTCAAAGTGAAACTCTGCTATATCACAATAAGGTTAGCGCACTCAAGAGTGGATGTGGAAGGGACATAGAAGAACAAAATGGATATATTACCATAGGTGCATTTTACAGCAGGTCAAACACAACCTACTGTGGAAAATTTTAAGCCATTTATGCATTCAAATATAAGCCAAAAATGTCCACATAACACTTTATATACAAGTAGTCCCATCACTCGTGGTTTTTCCTTTCTGTGAGTGATTGAAATGTAAGAGTGCTTTGTATGGTGTACTTGCAAATTTGATATTGGCTAAATAAAGTTGTTTTTTACTCACATGCTTGTGTCATGAATATTTAATCTTTAAGTTCTTTTGGGACACTTTGTTTCGGTGTTTGCACAGTGTATGAAAATAACATGGTTGACGTCCAAACCTGAGCCCTTTCAATGTGAGTGAACAAAGAGAGCAGATGTGCAGAACAAAGAACCCTTTTCACTCTTACTACAGGTGCATAAACACAGAGCATTTCACCTTTAGCTTCCTTAACAGGGCAGGCACCTGCATGAAGAAACAACTACGCCACCTACAGGCTGCCCAAAGCACAGCTCTAACAGTAAAGCCCCCTAGAGGAGTTCTAACTGCACCACTGTCAACACAGAGCAGAGAAAGAGAGAGAGAGAGAGAGCTCTCCTCCTGACTGCATAATAACACGATAACACAAGGTATGAAAATAGAATATCAACAAGGTTTTTTTTTCTGAAAGATCTCGTGCTTTGGAATAATTTCTCATTACAGACAGAATAAGTGTGAACCTTCAGTCATTATCACTGATGCTATGATGTGAACTATTTAATATGCTATTCAACAGGTTTTAATGTTTTGTTTAGCACATGTATTCGTAACTCATTCCTCTTTAAAAGCTTCTGTACCATGTGACTGACACACAAAACAATGATGAACAGATGAGAAATGAAAAAGTACAAATATGTTAGACTGAGAAATTACAATCAATCAAAGGCGTTTTCAAAATCTTTTTTTTCCTGCTTTTTGGCAGCAGTTTCCCTGTATTATCAGTTTGTCTAGACCCAGTCGACAAATGACTAAAACCTCAATACCACACAACCAGTTCTCTTCTTATGTCTGGTCTCCTAACATTACTAACAAACTAATAAACAGAGCTTGCATAAGGTGTTCTCAGTGTGTTCTTCTACCGGTGACTGTTATCGTGTTTTTTAATGCCCTCTGGTCTCTGGTGTTTTTCCCCTAATATGTATGCTGAAACATGCACAAGTGACGAAACTGCAGTGGTTTGTTCAGGCTTGTACTCATGGAGAGCTCCTGGAGATATTCTTCCAGAGAGGACATCCTTTGACCATAATGGGGTTTTTGCACCTGAGGTAATTTGTACGTAAACTTTGAAGCAATACCCCTCTGAATTGTTTCCCCATAAGATCACGGCTGGGAAACTGTGATTATACTTGTGGTTTCTACAATCTGAGACTGAAGATGATTGAATAGGTAAGACAAGAAATAAGAAGTAAGAAATGTGTAACAGACAACTTCAAGTCATATTGTGTCTAGTGCTCACAAATTTTCTGCTCTATACCTCTGAACATGATTGCATAAATGTATACAGTGTAATACAATGTAATTTGATTAAAATATGTGCAGCACACACACACATACACACACACACACATACACATATATATATGTATGTATGTATATACATACATACATACATACATACACACACTCATATGGATATACATATTATGTTCATATTATGAGGGCCAAGCAGGAAATATATAAATATAGTTCCTGAATATATAAATGTAAGTCTGAATATATAAATACAATTTTTTATATTTAGACTTACATTTATATATTCAGCTTTATATTTATATTCTTCCTGTTTGGCCCCTCATAATATGTATGTATGTATGTATTTATGTGTGTGTGTGTGTGTGTGTGTGTGTGTGTGTGTGTGTGTGTATATATATATGTGTGTGTGTGTGTATATATATATATATATACACACACACATATATACCACACACGTATCAAAAGAAAACGGTTATACACATCTAAAACTGTTATACACATATGTATGTATGTATGTATGTATGTATATATATATCTCACACACATGCATCAAAAGAAAACTGTTATACACATTTAAACCAGGAGGTGGCAGTAAAGGATTAAAACATTTTGACTGGCACCACTCCAGGTTCTCACAAAAATTGTAGTAATCAGCAAACATAAATGAACAAACTAATAATGACATGCCAAAAAAATCGGCTTTCGGATTAAGACTAAGATAAGAGTTCAACTGTCTTCAGGTGCTTCTCAGTTAAGTGAAACTGTCAGTTATCATTACTGTGTCCTGTAACAGGTTAGGCGAGCAAGTTAAACATTTGCATATGTTTTCGGTGACTGCAGTGTAAGTTCTAGTCTTTTCTCTGTTCTACGCACCGTCGTATGTGCGGCTAGCAGGCTGCCCTCATTGGGTTTTCATTCATGTTGTTTAAGGCAGAGAGCTTGAGCGATCCCCTCCTGCTTGTTACTGGTTACTCGTTACTGTTACTGGTACTTCTGTTTAAGAATGAGATTCTCCTCTGAATGGGAGTCTGTGGGCTCCATAGACTCCCCCCTTTATTACACACTTTGCATTCAGGTCACAGCAGCCTGCAAAAATAGAGAAAAGAGAATGCCAAAAATCAGCTTGATTAAGATTATGATCAGAGATCAACAGTCTTCAGTTGCTTATCAGTTTTGTGAAACTGCCAGTTGTCGTTACTGTGTCCTGTACCAGGTCAGGCGAATGAAAGTCTTTTGTGCTTATATACGACTCCCTTAGCGTGAACAAAAGATGGGAAGTGACACTTAGCTCTATTTTGCTGCTGATGCTACCAGTAAACGTAGCAAATAAGGTGTTGAATAGGCATGCTGGGGATGTCATACTACTTAAGTATCTGTAGGGGGAGCTGTTGAGCCAAAGTTGTAAGGGAGGAATGCGCAGTGTTTTAAGTATGTACAGCATCACCTGTGGGCTTTTGAAATTTGTGTCAGGGAATGACAGGGGCTCTCTGTGCTCTAATGGGCCAGCGCAGCAGCTACATCAGCCGAATCCCTGACAGGTCTCCCCAACTTGCCTCCACTCTCTAATTGACTGCAGAGTTTCTCTTCTTCCACGGCAGAGAGTGACCACTCTGGGTGACCTTTCTCAAAGTAAGCCGTGTCGGTTCGAATTTAAATGATCGCGCGGTGTGTTTGGAAATCCGTGTGGCGTGCACAACACCCACCCCCTGAAAAAAAAAAAAATGAAGGGCAAAGGAAAAAAAAAAGAGAGAGAGAGAGAGAGAGAGAGAGAGAGAGAGAGAGAGAGAGAGAGAGAGAAGGAGCGGGAATACACTTCATGTTAGAGGCACGTGTCTCTATATTTCTCCACACATGCGTGTGTAATGCTCGACATACTAATGTTTAACCGCTCTAAGACTTTCATGCACATGCACACAAACACACACACACACACACACACACACACTCACACAACCATGTTCACGCTCAGATACACTCAGGATCCGTTGATGTACTCCCTGGTATCCACCCACGCAGTGGCTGTGGTTTTCGCCCTATATTTTCTTTATCTGTCAAATAATTGGATAAACACGTGCTAGCATGCACACGCCCAAGTGTACATACAGGCCAAACAAGTTAATGCATAAAACTGAGACATAAACAGACAGATAGATCTTCCTGTGTATGTGTCCCATACATGTCTTCCTTTGTTCTTTTGTGGTTTATATTCTCAGAGGTAATGATTTACACCCTCTCCTCTGTGGTTTTCCTCTTTTTTAGTTTTCAGTTAATACTGCTCCCTGTTCCCTCCTCCTGCTCTCCTCAAGCCAAGCCTGGGACGGATGGGAGACAACAAAGAGAAAAAAAGGAGGGGGGGGGGGTAGAGAACGAGAGAGAGAGAGAGCGAGAGAGAGAGGAACAGAGGCATTCTAATTTTTCAGGGCATCTATGCATCTAATCTCTGCTACCTAATTCATTTAACACGTTCATCAATCATCTTTACCAAAAAACCCCCCAAAACAATCAAACATACAGAGCATTGTTGGATTTTACAGCTTTGTAGCGTGAGGATTTAAGGGCTTATCTTCTGTTTGTGCCCAACATATGAACAGGCAGACTGTTCAGTATGTCACTATCAGGATATGCTGTCAAAATATACCTCTGATTTATAATCTTAACAGTCTCATTAGAATCAGTCAAAGCAATGTGTTTAAGTAAGAATTTGAAATGTGGTGTATTCGGTGAACCAAGTTCATTTAAATGTGTATTATTATGTATGTATATCAATTCTAAATCATACTTTTCAGAGCTGGGGCAGGGCAGAACAGGAAAAAGAGGAAATCAGAGGGCTGAAGACCCAGTATCAGAACACCCTCTAAAATATAAATGAGATAGGGAAGGTATGAATGATCACAGCAAGCATTCACTGCTTCACGTTTCTATGACTCTTATGAACAGTAAATATTACGTTTGCTCATATGGGAGTTTTTGAGAGATATTTGCACACGTTTTCGGTGACCGCAGCGCTAGCTCTGGTCTTTTCTCTGTTCTACGCACCGCCGTTTTGTGCGGCTAACAAACTGCCCTCATCGGGTTTTCATTCATGTTGTTTGAAGCAGAGAGTTGGGGCGTTCCCCTCCTCCCTGGCTTTGCTGCTGTTACTGGTACTTCTGTTTATGAATGAGATTCCTCTCTGAATGGGAGTCTGTGGGCTCCATAGACTCCCCCCTTTATTACACACTTTGCATTCAGGTCACAGCAGCCTGCGAAAGAGGAGAAGGAGAAAGAGAAAGCTTCGGCGCATGGGTCCTGGCCCCAGCCAATGGAAACCTCCTCTGGAGAAGGGATGGGTTACAGTGACACCGTGAGCCAAATTCAAAACAGGTTTCCCAGGCAACAGGGCTCAGGTGAACGACTGGGCCATTACAGTTCTGTGTCAGGGCATTGAAGGAGAGAGAGAGAGAGAGAGAGAGAGAGAGAGAGACTTTCTCAGAGAAGAACACACATAAATGACACAAACAGGGATTGTACTATTGAACTAATTTTTAAAAACTGTGGTAGGTTCAGCTTCATTATATATGCATCAACTACATGACATAAAAGACCCTGTTCCTTGTGCTAATGTCTATCATCAGGTAAAGGGTTGTTAGTGGAAAAGTGGTACAAAAAAAATATATGATTGAGAGGAAAATCTGCGAAGGCCATTACGTGGATGAGCATTGTGGCAGTGTTACGTGAGAGGGCGGACTGCCCTGACTCACAGGTCAGTGGGACATATGTGTGCAGAATGAGAAAGTGTGCCGCAATGCTGAGGTAAACTCCACTGCACCATCGACATACTGGCCACATACAACCACCAGCATTATGGCTCTACTAATAAACATGTGTGCGGTAATATTGCATTTGTCCTAGAGCATTAGAAGTGAGAGCAAATTCTTGACAGCGTCCCGACATTGATGCAGCAGATGGGTTTTTTTTTTTTTTTTTTTGGTGACATTTTGGAGCAGCTATAAGATATTAAATGGGTTGCATGAGGTAAACTGTTGCAGGAGGTAAACCGCTCGACCCTGGATCCTCAGGCACATGCGTACAAAATACACATGCGCACGCACATGCGCACACGCCTGCCCACACACACACACACACACACACACACACACACACACACACACACACACACACACACACACGAACACACACGCGCACGCACGCGAGCGCACACACACACACACAAACAAACAAACGTACAATCTCACAGAGTGATGGATTTGTATCTACAGCACAGAACAAATCCGTCAATGTTCTTTGCCTCCCATTTGTACAGTCTGTACATTTTCACCCACTTAGGGAGAGGGGGGAAAATAATCTGCTCAGGAGGAAAAAAAAAACCCCTCTCTAACAAGCTCTCACAGCAGAGACCAGCACAGCACAGATCCACATGAAGAGCTCTACTAATGAAAGGCTTTCTCGCAAGCTTTCCTGCATACACAGTAAAACATTTCTAGAATGTTCTGGGACTTTCTGTAAAATATGCAAAATATCTCTTTGCCAAAAGAATATAAGAACGAGTTATTTCACTCAGTAATATTGAAAAGTAATCCCTCCGAAAAACATGTAAAATATCAAACACATTTAAAGAAAAAAAAAAAGTTAACATATTACATTATGAAATAAGTAATTTCTTAACAATACTCTGTAAAACATTCCTGTTAATGGAGCAATTTAAGAGATTTTTTTTTTGAGAGATTCTACTCAACCCCACCTAAACAAGTTCAATAATTAGTGGTTATGCAGAGAATTTGTGCGTCAGGCATTACTTGTACAAACAGTAGAAAGAGACTTAAGTTGGGTTTGGCAAAGAGCCATAAATCTGCATGGCAGGTAGGACTGAGTGAGGTTGCAGCCGTGATTATCTGTCAGAGTGCTCTCTCTCTCTCTCTCTCTTCATTCTTCTCTTTTCTGATTAAAGTCTACAAAACACAAAGCCCTTGAAAACACAATCAGGACCACACACAGAAAATACAGCAGATGGTGTCTGACTGATATATATATATATATTTTTTTTTCACCCATATCCTTCTCACTTGGTAGTCCTATACTGAACACAGTGCAACTCAGGAGAAGCATGTCATTGGAACCACTGAATGCATATCTCGTCTGGGGCAAATTGCCTGACTCATGAGCAGTGTCATTAGATAGAACAGTAGTCATTGAACAAACTCAGTCAAAGGCCAGGCCAAAGCATGTTGGAAGAGTTACCAGTCCAATTCGGACAGATCAGCAGCTCCCAGTCAAAACAGTCAGTTTGACTAGTGGTATCGTAGTATTAAAGGAAAATGCAAAGACTGCAAATGTGTCTCCCTGTATTGCACTAGAAGACCTACCAAATGTTGACAAGGTTCAGTGTAACATGCAGTGCAATGCACACAGAATTCAGACATGCAACCAAGGTCAGTAGAAGTAATCACACATGTCCTGGAGATTTTGGGATCGCAAGTCATGTGAGGTATCTTTACAGTGGAAAAACAAACTGCCCCAATTCATCGACAACACATGTCACTCTTTCCCGACAAAACAGGACTGTGGTGAAGCCAAAGACTTTGTGCATCGCATGCACCTAGTCAACAACAAAGCATTTTGTCTGCCCTACTGACGCATTCCATTATGACAAGTTGAGAAGTAGTCCTGCTTGAGAGGGAGGAAACAGGTATTAATTGGTAATCACACCGTGAGTAAACATCTCCTCTTGCTTTAGTCTGGAAGAGGAATGGTGATCTCTGGATTTGCACTGACTCAGTATCAGAACTTGGAAAGATGACCGTCCATAGCTTCATCAGGTAGGTTCTCTCACTGTGCTCAGTTAGAATGAATTCTTCTCTACGACGAACCTCACATCAGCCTTTTGTAACATCCTGCAAAGGCATGAAGATGACAGAAAGTACACTGCATTTCTGTTGCCATTTGAGCATAATGAATACAATCACTTACCCTAAAGCTTGTGTAATGGTCCAGCAACATTCATGCATGTGATGACGCTGCATTGATGGTGAGAACTTTACAAGCCTGTTATGCTACTGTGATGACATTATGGTATTTGCACATACAGAGGATGTTGCTCTTCAATGATTGTAGATGTTTTTTTCCCATCTTATTGAACAAAACCTCAAGCACTCACCAAAGCAGTGCTCATTTTTTAGAAGATCTGTCAAGTGTCTTGGTTGGATAATGTGAGGACCATGTTCAAGTGGACCCAGAGAAAGTTATGGCCATCAGTGAGGTTCAGGTAGCTGACCTCATGGAAATTTATGGGGGAAAAAAACATGCATGTAGAAAATAAGGTTGTTTCTAGCGATGGTCCTGTATTATCAGCACTTCCGTGTGGGGTTGCTCTGTAAAGGCCAAACCTCTGTTCAGACTCACAACTAAACCAAGCACATTTCAAAGAGAGGATGGACGCTTATAAAAAAAACATTACGTGACAAGTGGTCACTCTCTGACTGGTCTGAGGAATTTCAGAGGGCACTCTCATTAAGAGTGTCATTCTAGCCCATCCAAACTTTAAAGAACCATTTACTCTGACAATGGATACTTCATTTGATGGATCTGCAGCACGTCTGTCATGAACACCACCTGGTGAAGAAGTAGCGAGACCTGTGGCTTTTGCTAGTAGAACTGTCTCCTGTTCTCAGATGAATTACCCCACAAGTAGGCACAAATTCCTTGCACTGAAATGGTCATTGACTGAAAAGAAGACACTTTATGGTTTAGATTGACAGTTATCCATTAATATACACTGACAAATCCAAAACGTACTTAAGCTCGCAATATGGAACAGAATGTTGTACCAGACAAGAAGGGGCCGCCACAAGAACACTCCCTTTCACTCCCTTTTGGTATGTGGTTGCTTAACTCATTGTAGTAACATAGGTCTCACATGGTAATGTTTTTACTACAAGAAGTAGACAAAAAGTAGTCTCACTTTAAGTTCAGCAACGTGTTGTAAATGAGATTATGCATTTTTAATTTATTTTTCATTGGTAAAATAACCCAGTTAGGATACCCTACTCAAAATCTGCTGGCCATGCATCACTTTCATGTCGAAAGAAATGCCGCAACTAGCTGAAATACTTATTCCTCCACGTCTAGACATGACATTCCTTTCAGAAATACAGTGTGTTGGTAACAGGGAGGCTATGTTAGAAAAGAAGTCACCTGTTTACAGATGCTAAAGGTACTAAGTATATAATGATATTGAATACAGTATTATCAGTCTGAACAGAATTGCAGCAACCATCTCAGTAAAGATCAGGTTTAACCAGATTTGTAATGTGCCAAGACCATATCTTTTGTGTGCCAAATGACAAGGACAATGGAATTTTCCACAGGGAAGTCATCGTCAGTTTTCTTTACTGTACTGTACTCTGTTTTTTGTTCTTTATGTTTGAAAGAATTCCAGAATTCAGCAAAGGACACACACCAACACACATAACCACACTCTTGACTTTGACTTTCGACCACGATTTGAAATAAAGATTGCATCCAGCATTTCTGCGAACACATGAGAATAATAGCATCCTGCCATTCAGAGACCTCTGTGACCTCAATGCCATAGCCATCATTCTTATCTAGATGTTCTTATGTGATGTGTATCATCCACAGGTGGTGTGGTGGGACATAGATGAGGTGGGTGGGTGTAGATTGGTTAACCTCTTTCACTGACCAGACATAGCGTGAGCTTGGCCCATGTTTTTTTTTTTTTTTCCTGTTCGTAGCAGCTGTGATTAAAATGTCCTCCTTTGCTCTATGATGTAACCCTCCGGCCTTTGGGCAGTTTATTTCCCCAAACTTACAGTGATACAGAGAACTCTGTGTCCGCCGGCATATTTCTCAGAAAATTTAAGGATTTAATCTTTAATGCCGCTGTGAGCAGGTTTCTAGGAAGCGGCCCTCAAGGGGAGTTATGGGTTTCCCTTACCTATCAGCCAAGAACATTTTTGAATGCTCATTTTTCAACAAACAAACAATATTTTATCACTTCCTCACTGATTAGGTCTTGAAAGTAAGCAGTATGACCTGAATTTGACACCAAAGGGACAAAAGATGCACATTTTCCCTTAACTGTTGCCCTCCTACAACTCTGCAGTATTGTTTGGTGGGCAAACACATGGTGGCACTGTGGAGTAGGTGGTGGGTTTTTTTTTTGTTGTTGTTGTTGTTTTGTGTGGGGCTAGGGATCCTGATAGGCCCTCTGCCCAGAGGCCGTGGGTCAGGGAGAAACAGTTTGTGCTCACTAAGCCTTTTAATCTCATTTCCATCCTACATTTCCTCAGTGCTAGATCCTCCACATTCAACATACTCACTCTCTCTCTCTCTCTCTCTCTCTCTCTCTCTCTCTCTCTCTCTCACACACACACACACACACACGCACACACACACACACACACACACACACACACAAACAAACAATGTGCAGAGACAACTGCAGATATTAAACCTTATGCTGGTAAGTAATAGACAGATATATTGTCCCTCGAATGGCTCTCTCTAATCTCCTCTAACACCCCCTCCCCACCTCTCCCTCTCTAACATACCCCCCCCCCCCCACCTCTCCATCTCTAACACCCCCCCCCCTCCACCTTTACCTCTCTAACATGCATTCTCTTCCTCTCCCTCTCCAACATACCCCCCCCCCCATAGATCTATCTATCTCTCTGTTTATTTATCTATCTATCTAGCTCTCTGTTTTTCACTATCATCTATTATTCCTTGTTACTATGTCCTTACGTTGTTTTGTTATGGATGCTTTTGCATTCAAAAAACCTGTATTTACCAGGTCACAAACCAAACTGTGTGCAGTTCAATCAATCTAAATAAGACTGCCTGCACTTTGCTTATTGAGTAAATCTAAATGCCAAGCACTTTCCCTTTATGTCAGTGCATTTGAAAATCTGTATGTATCTTTGGAGTGTAACACTAAACCTACTGATAGTGGTTGATGTTCACTCTCTCTCTCTCGTCAAATGAAATTTTAATGGCTTCCTTCCTTGGATCTGCTTGTTCGCTGCCTTCTCTGACGTCAGATGCACAAGTCAGCCGCACACTTCAGACAGTCAAGTGGATAAAAAGAGAAAGACCAGTGTGTACATGTGCAAGAGTAGACTTGAATATGCATGCATGTGTGTGTGTGTGTATGTTGTTCCATCAAAACCAGTAGCACATAGTGATAGCAATATTTAAAGGTCTAGCTCTCAGCACAGCAGCAATCAAGAGAGATACTGGGACTCGTGCAATCAGATAAAACTCTGTACATGATCATTTAAATGAAGTTTTTTTCTGTTGTTGTAACCTCTAGTGAAATGGAGGGATTTGCTAAAGGAGCAGGGATTAGTCAAGAGCTCATTTTATGTAAAAGTATTCTCTCTCATTGCTCTAGAGAAACGCTAGTGGGAGGACACTACAAACCTAATGGGATTTTATGTCTGAATGTGGGACTAACAGAGTGGCTACATCATATACATAGGTACATGGGACAGCACAAGATTATGTGTGTGCTATTGGTTGTGGGTGTGTGTGTGTGTGTGTTAATAATAAGTGCATTTGTGTGTGATAGATCTGTTTGGAAGCCTCATCATCACTAATTAGTGGACCTTGAGGGAGAGTTTAATTGGCTGCCATTTGATGAACACTCACTTGGGGCATGTTTCACACACATTCTGCCTCTGCTCAGAGAAAGCCATCTGCATGTGTGTTTGAGTGCGTGTGTGAGTGTGTGTGTGTGTGTGTATGTGTGTGTGTGTGTGTGTGTGTGTTTCCTAAAAGTGAGTGTTGATGTTGCCGTATAGCTGTTTGACTAGTTTCTAACGGTTTTTCATGAATCCGCTTGATTGCATTGATTCACAAAAGTGACAGATTTCAAGTATGACCCCCTGACATTCTGAAACTTGAACAGAAAATCATGTGTAAACAAGTCAGTCCTGTACACCCTGGGTTCCCCTGTGTCGGAGTACATGCAAAATGCAAGGTGAGAAAATTAGATCCTAATAATTCCCAGTCAACAAAGCCCTTTCCTCCAACAACACCATCTCCCCTTAGCTTTGCATAATCCACAGTATGTCCAAAACTGTGTCCAGCTACATGTGATAATCAGAGCAGATTTTAAAAATGAACATATGATTATTCTATAAACTGATATGTAGGCACATCAGACTCTGCTGGAAATGACAGAAAAAGACAGACAGAGAGAGAGAGAGAGAGAGAGGGAGAGAGGGAGAGAGAGATGAAGCATCGAAATGCAGAGAGTGCCACAGAGAGGCTGTTGCCATGGTAACCCCTCGGTAGCACTCACCCCAGCAAAACTTAACTTGGATGAGATTAAGGATCCGTCTGTGTGTGTGTGTGTGTGTGTGTGTGTGTGAGTGTGTGTGTGTGTGTGTGTGTGTGTGTGTGTGTGTATGTGTGTGTGTGTGTGTGTGAAATAGACATAGAGGGAGCAAAAGTGCTCCCATGAGTTTCCAGTGAGTTCAGCAGTCTTAAACCAAATCTTGCCTGTAAAGCACATATCACTGTGTGCTGTTCATTATGGGAGAGAGACAATAGTTTATTACAAGTCTTCTTGGATAAACAGATGTTTGTGAACCTTCCAGAGCTGGATAATGGACACGCACTACAGAGAGAGTGCTTTAGTGGTAAATGTAACCAGTATTTCCTGGTAATCTAAGACTGTCAGAAATCTTTGGTCTGGGCTTCTCTTTCTCTATGAACTAAATCTCAAGCACCATTACCTGTTTCTGGTCAATCTGTGGCCATGTAAGTGATGCTGCAATTCGTAGACGTGTAAGTGTCTTTCTGGTGAGTTGCTGAACATTCCAGGAGGGAGTTACTTTTTTCATGAGATCAAATTTTATCCTCATGTCTTGTAAGGCTTAATATCAAGTAAATTGCAGTCTAATAAGCTTACATAAGTTGCTGATAAGCTCCCTCTAATGTGAATCGGACACACACACACACACACACACACAAACAAACAAACACACATATATATGTACACACACACACATACACACACACACACACGCACACATCACGCTTTCTCTAGTTTTCTCTAGTGCCTCGGTCGTGCCTGGTTTGAATATAATTGGAGATGCGCCTACAACACCCAAATAATAAACATCCCACCAAATCCCTTGCACTCCTCCATACCTCTATTCTTCTCCTTTCACTATCCCTCGTTCCCACTCCCACTTCGCTCTCACAACGCCCCCCCCCCTCCCTGTTTGGCACAGTGCTAAATCAAAGCCGCCCACTCACCTTCAAACAGTAATCCCATTTCCCTCTGTTCCCCGCATCCCAGACTGTGTTGAACTGTCAGTGAGCATGTCTGAGACTTGGAGAAAGACTCTGATATTCAGCAACATGACAGAGCACAACAGCTACTGATCACACAGCTCAGAATCTTCAGTAAAGTGGCCTTAAAACACAAACCTCACCCACTGAGTTCCTTCACTTTTTCTGCTTGATGTCTGTAGGTGTGCTTTGTGCGTGTGCCCGTGTGTGTGTGCCCGTGTGTGTGTGCGTGTGTGAGTGTGTGTGTGTGTGTGTGTGCGCGCGCACGCGTGTGTGTGCACTTGTGTGTGTCTGTGCACGCGAGTGTGCGTGCTTGTGTGTGTGTGTGTGTGTGTGTATGTATGTGTGTGTGTTTGTGTTTTTGACTGACACGCTCAGAGACTGCACCCTGCTGTGATCCATGGTGCTGCAGTGAGGGAGTGGAGTTTTATGTGAGCGTGTGCACTCTCTGTGTCAGATGGAGAATTCAGTTTTGTGTGGCTCCTTCATTTATTGACCTGTTCCGAGAACGATCCATCAGAGCAGGTCTCCAGATACCCAGGGCTTTAACCTGCATGCGTGCGTGCATGTGTCTGTGTGTGTGTGTGTGTGTGTGTGTGTGTGTGTGTGTGTGTGTGTGTGTGAAGGTCGAGGTCACATAATGATGAATGGCTTTGTCTGCAGACTGATTCAAATGACCATATCCCTGAGCTCTCCTTGTTTTACTTAAAGGACAAACAGAATCTGTGGCTATGGGGCAGTGGACAAACCCTCTCTCTCTCTGTTCTTTAATTTCAATGACACTCTTTTCAGGCTGTATGTCTTATGTGTGTGTCTGTGTGTATATGCCTGTGTATCACATTTATGTTAGCATTTCTTTGCTTTCATTCATAAATCATTTTACAGTGGTAAAGGTAAAGGTAAATAGTCTGTCTGTAATATAATTGAACACTGCCTCAAAATAAGCTATATACGTCATGGCTGCTTTTCATGTTTCGTGGTTCTTCATGTTCTTCTATATTTAATGTTTATGTTAGCTGGAAGGCAAAGGAGTGGAAAAAGGAAGTTAAAAACTGAGGAAAAATAGAGGGGATTGGAGGGAGGGGAAAAGAGACAGAGAAAAAGACAGAGAGAGAGAGAGAGAGAAGGGGGAAAGAGATTCTATTTCATCATGAAAGGCGGTGTGAATATTTCATCGTATGAACAAAAATAACTATATGCTCTCGGTTCTCGTCTCCATCAGGGACTGTTCATCTCTAAAGTCTGATCTCAGATGTGGAGTGTTTTAACTCTAGAACCTTGCATCATTGTGAACTGTATCTTGTTTTAATGACAAGCACGCTAAAATGGACACTTCAAGAAAGCTCTAAGATTTTCAAAGATTTTCAACACTCTTACTGAGCATTCTGATTTCTCATTACAGTGTGGTAAATTTGTCTTTCAAAGACTTTTCACCTGGGCCCACTCATTCTTTCCAATGTCTGTTGTCATCTCTTGACATTAGCAGTTAAAAAGGATTAAGAATGAAAAGGAGCATTAGGCATGAACAGTGTAAGGATGTGGACTGTGCAAATTAAGCTATTGTTTTGACCCTGGATACTACGTATGACACACATAGTCTATTTTAACTTGGATAGTAGACTTTAGACAGTGTGTGAAGCAGTCCTTTGTGAATGCCATACCCCATCTGTTTGGAACGTTTGTCTTACTGATCTCTATCTCTGTGTTTGTGTGTGTGTGTGTGTGTGTGTGTAAAGAACACTGAACAGTACAGTAGAAACCATTTGCTAAAGGCATTCTCACGGTAAGAATCCTGAGCAGAAGAAACTGGTTGGACCTGCAAAGCATGCTAATGTCTGTGAAGATTCTCAGTCATCAAGGTACGCTGCTTAGTCTAGACCTGAGGAGATGGCCTTCCTGTGCTGAGCCATGCATTTATTTAGAGGTTGTTTCGTATCCCCAATGTATAAGTCTGAGCTTTCTTCATTGCACTGGACCACAAGAAAATTTATCTAGTATATGCAGTCCAGTCACATGATGGCCTTGACAACAACCCCACAGACGTTAAATACCTGGGACTCCCCACCAGTCAGCAGAACTGAAGAAGTCTCTTGGATGAGAGGTGAAACGTCTTCAAGAATCTACAACCAAGTCCAGTTGCCCTTGACTTAACCTTTCTTGGATAAGCATGCTAATGTTCACCAAAACAATTTTACAGAAGTAAAACAGCAAGTGATATGTATTTGTTATTATAACTGCCAAGCATTATGCTTTCCTTTATAAGGGAATTACCTTTCCATCGAAGGTGATGTCTTATTAACACGGTCCTGTGGTATTCAAAGACATTTTTACCATCAGCTCTCCAAGGTAGCTATATAGTGAAACAGTGGTTTAGTCATTTTGCGGTATTCCTGCAGAAGTTTCATGATGTTCAGGTGATGATTTTGTGACAAACCTGAACTATTTCCATATATTGGTATATACCAAAAAGATGCGGATGAGGCCTCCACAAATCCAGATCATCACTACAAGTAGCTACAGATAGAGAGTTAGGAGTGGAGCTGCCATCAGCCACCTGCTGATTGGATGATAGTAAAAAGAGAAATAGTGATCTGGACAAATGAATCTGAACTACAACAAGGCCACATGACAGACAAACAAGATGGCTACAAATACCTCAGGATCCTCCAATGACTCGGGAGCCACGAGAAAAAAAACCCTAGAAAGACAACAAAATCCAAGTACCTCCAAAGCAGAAGAAGGGACCTGAAGAGCCAACGGAGTGGAAAGAACAAGATCAAAGCCGTCAACTCAGATGGGCTTGCCAGTCATCAGATACCTAGCTGCCATAATAAGCAGACCTAGGGAGGAAATAGAGGCTGCTGACATCAAGAAAAACTCCTCACGGTGCACCTTCAATGCAATACCAAAACACTGTCCATGAGTCAGAGAGAATTGGAGGGGCCTGAATAATGTCAAGCCCACTGTCCTGAATGAAACACAAAACATTCCAAGCATAATGTATCCAAGCAACGGCTCCCGTGGATGAGTTGGCAAGAGAATATCTCAAACAGATAGGGGATGTGGATAACGTGGAAGCAGAGGATGTGCGATGGCCGGGTAAGCCCTTCCAGGGTACGTACCACCAAAAGATAGCAGAGGTGGCTGACTTAGGGAAATCATACTGAAGACTGGAAAAGGCAGGACTGAAGGACAGTACAAAGTCAGTAATCATAGCAGCACAAAAACAAGAACTCAGCATTGGATCAGTTGAAACAGGGGTGTATCGTGCAGGCGGGTACAGCATATGCTGAGAGGAACAACCAAGTGTCATGGATCATATTTAGGCAAATCTACGAGGAATGTGGTATGGGCACTCCCAAGCCCAAATTGAGCACATAGAGTGATGTAAAACACCAGGGTTAAGTTCCTGTATGACTAAACAAGTCACGTGTCACTGAGTCTAAAAATAATAGATCAATAAAAAGAACAGAAAATAATGGTGAGGATAAATTCCAAGTGATATTATCATGAAAAGGAAGGACACTGCACAAGGCTGGCACTCCATGGGTGCTGACCAAGGAGGACTCCACTTCTAAAAGGCAGAAGAGAAGAAATCTTTTGGTAATCAATTCTGTGGTCAGATGACCAAAAGCTTTCTTCTTTGTCCAGGTGAGGTTTTGCAAAGGCTAGGCGTGCCTTTGAGTGCCTGTCGTGGAGAAGTGGAGTCCTCCCCGGTTCAGCATCCATGGAGTGCCGGCCTTGTGCAGTGTCTGCTGGAATGTCTGCCTTAAGGTGTTGGTGCGAGATTCATCAGGATGAACACACGGGCACACGCACAATTGCTGAGATTCATCAGGATGACCTTGGTGGTGATCCTTGGATTCTTCTTGGCCAGTTCTTGCCAGCGCAGGGGTCACTTTTGGCTTCCTACCCCTGCCCTTTGAGATTTTTCACAGTATGGAACTCCTTGTACGTTTAGATTATGCTTTGCACTGTGGCCTCTGGCACCTGAAAACACTTGGATTTGGCTTTATAGCCTCTCCCCTTCTTGTGAGCAGCCACAATGTACAAGTGGAGGTCCTCACTAAGCTCTTTGGGTTTAGCCATGTCTTGCAATTGACTAGTAACTGACTAGAGAACTACTGTATGATCTGTTCTCAATTTACAGTTGATTAGAATGCTCTAGAACATGGTAGAAATTACCAGGGCCATTTGGAATGGTATAGGAGCTTGCATTTTGCCAAAAAAATGTGCGACAATTTCAAAGGGTGTGAATAATTTTGGACATGGCATTTTTAATAAGAATGTAAAAAAAAAAACAACAACATAGAGCTAGCTAAAATTTATCATCAGTATCTCTGACACAGTGTCTTACCATCTTTTGCCACTTGTTTATGTCATTTCCAGCCAGATGACACCAATTGGTCAAATAAAAATTCGCTGTAAATCCCAGTTTGGCATGGGTATATGTATGTATGTACACACAAACACACACACACACACACACACACACACACACACACACACACACATATATATATATATAATTTATATACAGGTTTAGTTTAGATCAGGTGTTCAGGTTAAGACATTCTGCTCTATTTCCAAGACATTCTGCTTGAAGCTTCTTATTGATGGTTTCATCGCACTGACACGAGGCTCTGTACCTTCTGTGCTTGATTCATACACATCGGTGATGTGTTCTTGGTGAGATGAGCCAAACAAAATACTGTCAAGTCAAATTAGGCTGTTTATACACTACGTCTGAACACCTATGCAAGCAGTGAGATACACACATGAAGTAATGCACATAGGAGGCATGTAAAGAAGTTCCAAGAGTACAAATAAAAAGATAATTAAAACAGATTGAAAAAAAAAACCCCTCAAAAAACAATAAAAACACAATAGTCATACTATTATATATCAACATGAATTAGATGCCATACGTGAGCAAATTCTTCAGAGTCAACATGCAGTGATTGCTCACTTCTTTGTAGGCCTATGTAAGTTGCGTTTCTCTGAGCACTGTTGTGTGTCAGTTAAAACTCTCTGTTCTATGTGGTCATGAGAATCGTGTAAACATTCTTGCTATTGTATATATTGGTGAGAGCTTCTTAAATGCTGATGGTAATTGCTAATGTTGTTGGGTTTAAGTGTGTAATTGGGTCATATAATTAAGAGGACTCATTCTCTTCGTTGTCTAAGCACCATGGTAACAAGAGGAGACTGCGCTGACACGCCACAGACAGGCCGTG
Source organism: Chanos chanos (assembly GCF_902362185.1). Taxonomy (NCBI): domain Eukaryota; kingdom Metazoa; phylum Chordata; class Actinopteri; order Gonorynchiformes; family Chanidae; genus Chanos; species Chanos chanos. Next base: position 11,500,187 of record NC_044497.1, on the reverse strand, counting down.
GACACGGGGCTCTGGGCTCCTGGGCCAGTTGCCATAGCAACGCACGTCCCGGATTGAGCGAGAGGCAAGAGTTGCCGTGGAAACTGCAGATGCCTGAAGGGGCCTCTGGTAATTGGCAGGAATGATAGTGACAGCCGCTTCTTCTGTGGTGCAGTGAATCGCTTGATGGCTGGAAAAACAGTTTTTTTTTTCCTCTTCTCTCTGGCTTATCTGTGTGTTGGAGGTGATGTGTTTTTTTCTCTCTAGGTGGATAGCTCATAGCGAATGGATGTTTGTGTAGAAGGAGGAGGGTTCGAACAGGCACGGAGGGAGAGTAAGACTGATGGCCATACAGTTTAACAGTGGACGGTTTTATCGCCGAACACTGTACTGCAGGGCTCTCACACAGCTTTTTATATAGAACAGGCTATTAAGATTCATCTCGTTTATTAAACATCCATCACAGTGCATGATGCAATAAAAATACACTTCATTTTTAATTAATATATCCTTTATATGTAAAAAAAAAAAACAGTTGCATTGGTTTTGCATCAGTCTCTAAATAAGGAACAATGAAACTTAAAGATATGGCAATAAATTATTGATACTGAGCTGCAGATTGTGCGTTGTGTAAACCCTAGCACACCACAGCAACAGGAGAGAATGACAGGATGAGCAAAAATATAATCTTTCCTTATGATGGTACCGTAATAATTCTGTCCCTTTTCATTATGCATCATAACTATATTCTCTCACATATTATTTTTTTTTTTGATGATTCTGTATGTTTCTGGGTCAGGCCACAGCTCTCAGCTAAGATACCATTACGAATCACTATTATGAATTCCATTTCAAAACCAGCTGTTGTATTCCAATATTTTGTGTATTCTGCCTTTTGGAATCTGTGCTTGCTGTCTGGATAACATATAAATAAAAAAAAAGTGAATGATTGAAAAGACTTTGAAAAAAATCCTTTTCGGAGGGCTTTAAGTGAATTCAGTGCCTGTAACTAGGCAACAATGTAGCCCGGTCCTTCTACTTACAGAGGAAGCTTTGCCACGTGAAGCGGCTGCACATGCTGCTCTACCATGCAGGGATTCGCATTCTTACTGTACACACACACACACACACACACACACACACACATACACACACACACAAAACACACTCACTACTGTTAATGAGCGGTGGGATTATCTCATGGTGATATGACTTCAACTGCTGTATGAAGCTGTGACTTTTAATTAGGTCAGTCATCCAAACATGCACAATGCTCTCTCTCCAACCCCTGGAATACCCATGTGCATACCCTCGCATTAACAAAAAAAACCAGTCAGCCACAACGGACAGCTCTCCCCGAGAACAGAGAGGAGGATTGCACAGATGTATACCCTGCCTGACCAACACACACACACAAACACACACACGCGCATACACACACACACACACACAGAGGGAGAGAGAGAGAGAGAGAGAGAGAGAGAAAACTCTGTTAAACTCTTTTAAATATTGTGTAAAGTTTCTGCTGCTTCAGTTCATTGTTTTTAGATTAACTTTATCACTGTCAACATACGATTCATATTATTTGAGTATATCAGTTATTTAGGGTTGAGTGACAGCTCCTAAAAAAATGATCATTCATAAAAAATGGCTTGGAGCCAAATAATGTCACAAAAACATTTATGCACACTCCTAGTTCATATGACTGTGTTGACTGGGGGCATAGTTTGGCACAAAGTTCTTTCACGTCATAAAGGTCTTTGATGTCTGAGATGAGAAAATGAATGTGGGAATGTCACTCTTGATGGGTGTGTGGACGTAGGAACGCACGCAAAACTGCGCTGACGTTTGTACCAATTTAAACAAGACTTTTTCACCATACCAATCCAAAAGGAATTTTTTTTGTATATGCACACATAGCATTCATCTTAAAGTGTTGTGAGCTATGATCCTTTGCTGTGTGTGTAAGTACACATAAACCACAGCTCTGATCCAGCTGCTGTCCCCTGTGGAGCTTCACCTTCCGTGCCTCGAGGCTACACCAGCAGGGACTGGGACGCTCTCACCCAATGATTCCTCTCCCAGTTAGGAGAGGGAGCACCAGTATCTCCTCAGTCTCTCTATGTCAAAGAAAATGTAGATCCCCAGAGAGATGATGATGATGATGATGATGATGATGATGAGAATGATGAGGATGAGGATGAGGATAATGATGATGGTGATGCATGACAATAAGTACTTGTGTGGGACAGTTGTTAACACAATAGCTTATACCCCTGAACACGCACAAGCAGAAGTTGTCAGGTTTATATAATTATGTGAACAGTTTGCCGGAGAACTTGTCCTCCCCCACCCATCCTCTTTTCACCTGTAGAGAACACGTACGCACTTTATGAAGGGCTTGCTCTCAGTATAGGCACTAGGTTCAACATGCAAGAGGGAGGCCTAATTCATATTACCCACGTTCTTCTCCTAATCAACCAAATGCTTTCTATGGTGATGTCTTGTCTTTCAAAACTGCTCTGTATAGCTCCTTCACTGCGTTACCCAGTTGAAAGTAACCCACGCCGCACTGTGGCCTGGGTTTCAGTACGGTGTGGATTACCTTTAATCAGTCTCATATTGTGCAGCACTGACAAAAGGTCTTTTAGACCAGCACTTCAATGCAAAGGAGGGGAAAAACCCAACTGGAGGCTATATTCCAATGATGAAGGTGATAAGTGGTGAAAAAGAGGGGGAGGTAGGGAGGGAGGGAGGGAGGGAGGGAGAGCATACTGATAAAACAGTATGGTGGTGTGGGGTGTAGGATCAGAGATAAAAAGCTGGTTTGTTTTGTCTGCTATCTCTCTATCACAGTCTTGGCCTCACGGCATCACAGAACAAAGCAGAGAACAAAGAGAAAGGCAGTGGTCTCTCGGGATTGCCTCACAGTAAAATAGCACCTCCAGACCCGGGACAAATAAAAAACCATCATTGGCAGCTTTGTCTCAGCTCAGTGAGAGAGAGAGAGAGAGAGAGAGAGAGAGAGACAGACAGATAGACAGACAGACAGAGAGAGAGAGAGAGAGAGACAGAGACGGACAGAGAGAGAGAGACAGACAGACAGACAGAGAGAGACAGACAGACAGACAGACAGACAGACAGACAGACAGACAGAGAGAGAGAGAGAGAGAGAGGGAGAGAGAAAGAGGTTGATAAACTGGTTGTTGTCTTCATCTGGTCCCCACCTAGTACCTGTGGTAGTTAAGCAATTACATAAAGGACATCATCATATTTGAAGCATTACCTTTTACCTTTGTGTGTGTGTGTGTGTGTGTGTGTGTGTGTATGTGTGTCTGTGTGTATTAGGGAGGCACCTGAATCGGAATATGTTATTCAGGAAAGCACAAATAATGCCATGGAAACAGATATTTCTTCTACCCGAAGTTGCTCGTTATTATTCAGGGGAAAAAAAGCCATGATTGATATGCCAGCGATTACGTTTCTTCAAATTGATTCATATCACTGTAGATGGCCACAAAATAAAAAATGCCTGTTTTGTTTGCAAGATAGGACTTTGATTTCACTAACTAGTTGTTTCATTGACTACACATTATTGAAAAGTGATCGCTATATCCTGTAGCCGCCCCCACCAAGTCAGGTGCAGGAGCTGGCAAGACAAAAGCCTGGTGTGGCTGCTGGATTACCCCTGCAACCTATACATCCAAATGAAGCTTAGAACCTGTGGTTTTTGGTTGTATGTGTTAATTTCCACCATTTAAAAAAGCGAGTCAAAATGTAGAATTAAAACCCAAACATTTTATGTTGTATTTCAGTGAATGTTCATGTGTTTAAGATGCAACATGTTGTATGTATCAACCATAGGATTCATGGAATATTGACTTAGCGTCCACTAACACCCTACCAAGTATCTCATGGTTACTTAAACAGACAGCAACAAGCTCAAGTGACAGTAACGAGTGATTTGCGATGCTAGCACAGGACTCCACAGCAACCCCAGCAAAAAAAAAGGGGGGGGGGTGAAGTTCAGACAGTTCATAAAAGTTAGTTTAGTTAAAAATAAAAATAAGAGGCAGAGAGAAAGAGAGAGAGAGAGAGAGAGAGAGAGAGAGAGATGAAAAGTACATTATGAGGATGTGGAAATATATTTCATAATTAATCATATGCCAATACTAAATCAATGTGATGCTTTGAAGGCAAAAAAAAAATCATTGCCAATGAATATCAGGTTAGAAAATACAACATTTGCCCGATTCAGCGCAACTTCCGGTGTAAGTCACACCCACTTTCAGTCTACTATCCAGACACAGAGACAGATCATTTTGTCAGTTGAACAGATACAGGTACAGATAATGATAACGATGTCTTCCACCTCTAGTCTTCATGTGCATATGTGTTCAACTGGGTTTTTCTTGGGTATAAGGCTGTACAGTTTACGCACTGTTTCTTCACAGTCATGTCTTGATTCATCACAGATTCTGACCACGGCTGACATGATTTTCTGCTGCGGCACGGATTTAAGCTTTACTTTAACTTGCCCTCAGTCCGCAATACAAATGATTATGGGTTTATGGAAGATCAATGCTGATACTTTTCTCTCGTTAAGTCATTCCAATGGCAGGAGAGTGCAGTGGGGTTTGGGATGGAAACGTGGAGTTCAGAGCATTGATTGTTGAAGGGCAACTCTGCAGTGATAGACCGAGTCTGATCAAGGCTTAAGTGAATACCACTGGCAAGCCTTGGTTAAGTTTCTTGTTTTCACCCTTTCCCTGCTGACTATAGCATACGGGAATTGATTTCCGACATCTCAAGAATGTGTGACAGTTAAAGTGTAATAAAGTGTGTGCTTATCAGACATCAGGAGATAGTGGTGTTGGTGGTGGTGGTGGTGGGGGGGGGGGGGAGGGGGGGGTGGGGGGTAAACACATGATAGAGAACTTATGTTGTAGTGCTCCCATGCTGTGTGTGTGCTTTATCTTTCTGTCTGTGGGTCCTTCACTCCTTAATAGTGAGCATTAGTTCCTGAACACTGCGGTATGTGCAACCATTACGCGTTTCAGCATAGTTTTATACTTCTCCCCTGTATATTTCTGTCGTAGAGAATACATGCACACTTATATAATTTCTTTCACTACTATAAAGGTTATATGGCAAATGCAACAGCACCAAAAAGAACATGTCTGTGGAATGTATGAATGAAAAAGCTTCAAAGTTTCCAACAAAAAAGGGAGAAAACAAACTGATTTACTTTACAGTGGCTTTTGATAAAGTGTTTAAACATTTGAAAGTTTAAAAGTCTGTTCTCACAGGGAATAACAGATATCTCTCCCCCACACCTTTTCTATGTCTCTTTACTGTCTTCTGCCTCTCGCTCTCATTTTCTTGCTCTCTCTCTCCCTCTCTCTCTCTCTCCCTCTCTCTCACACACACACACACACACTGTCTCTCCTTTCTGTGCTGCCGTTTTGTTTTAATGAGATTTAGTGGATAATAGGCTGTTGGCTTCTGCTCATTGATCCAGACAAGCACATCTCCTGGCATCTTTAAAGAGCTAAGGGTTGCTCCATTGATTGGAGTGAGGGAGTCTCCAGTGAACAGCTGGTTCTCCTGAGGGTTCTGCATACCCCTCTCCTCTCCCACTCTTCCAGTGCTTTGTGGGCAAGAGAAGCTCCTTATCTCCATCTCTGCACCACCGCCTCGTTCATCAGCCAAGGCTGTCTCTCACTCTAAGCTGCTTACAAACAATCACAGTTGATCAAAGGGCTGCTGGCTCTACCCAAAGCAATGAGTGTCTCATTGGTTCATCAGGTGTGGAAAAAAGAAAAGAGAAAAGGAGGTTATTGTCTTTTTTTGTGTGTGGTTTGGTTCCTCTCGTCTCGTATATGGTTTGGTTTTGATGTGATTATCAGAACTTGTTTTGTTGGTTGTGGATAGTGTAAATAATAAGACTGGCTCTGAACATCTGTCTTTTATGAATGAAGTTGTTACTGACAAATGATAAATACCGATCATTTTAAAATGACTTCCTCCTCTCTCAGAGACATAATCTACAGAGCTGCTGGATTATTAACCTGACACAATGTCAGGGTGTGTGTGTGTGTTTGTGTTTGTGTGTGCGGGTATGGGTGTGTGTGTGTGTGTGTGTGTGTGTGTGTGTGTGTGTGTGTGCGTGCACGTGCGGGTTCTGTCTGAGGTTTTCTGAGGTTATACCGCATTCTGCTTGCTGTCATGGTGATCACTTCCCTGCCAGTCATAAACAGACAGTGATACCGAGTGACAGAGAAATAATGCATTTGTGTTTGACATGGATGTGTGACGTTAAATTAAATGAGTTCAGTATTTTGCTTTGATGAGTTGAGTTTTGTAAGCACAGAAAACCGATCGGGGGTGGCGGTGGGGGTGGGGGTGGGGATGGAGGGCCTCTCTCTTCTTCACAGCGACACAGAACAATCAAGGAAACGGAGTCAGCATAGTAGAGTAAAACATGCCCCACTTTCCCCAAAAACTTTCCCTTGCGCACCCACAATAATTAGAGTAGTGTGCCATATCTGCAAACCTATAAAACCCAAATCAGCATGATTTTCTGAATACAAGAGCATCAGAGTAAGTTGTAGGAAAGAGTGGAGCACAGTCTAACATTTTTTGGCATTTGGACCAAATTTGGCTTGGCTGTGGACAGAGTATTGGAGCTAGACTAATAAAATTTTTGTACCATCAAGGAAAAACAAAATCCGGTGTTACATGCCACAATCATACCTGTATGTCTAGTTAGGCTTATTAGTTTTGAATTTTTTATATTTTGTTGTTACATTTCATTTTATTATTTCAACAGTAACATTTGTTGTTGTTGATCAAAGCATAACCTTTCTCGAACACATTTCCATTAATTGATTTGCCAGGTAAGGACACATTTTCGCTGAACTTGATTGACACATTGGTTACATATCATGTATAAAGCTGAATACAAGAGTTATGTCACAGCTTTATTACAATGGATGTTGATACCTCCTAAAATGCATTCATTTTTGCTTTTAAAATATTTACAGTCCGTGCACTGAATATGTAAAAATATATTTACAATATCGTGGGGTGGCAGGACAGAGGCAACTTCAGCAAGTCACTGGAAAATCAATTTTTGTGCTGTTCTGTTTCTCTTTCTTAGTCTCCGCATGTAAAATTGACACAAGGTGCTGGATGTCATTTTTGTTATACGTGGTTCAGTTGTAACATGGTGTTAGCAGTCATGGCATTTAAAAAATACTGTCTGTTAGTCACTGAATGATGCAAGTGATGCTAAAAATATTTTTGTTCAACGGTTGAAAAATAATCTTTGAACTGGTAAGTTATTCACTAGAGGGACAGATGATGTGATTACAGGGATGTAAAAGGGTTATTCTTCAACCGTGGTACTTTTTGTGTCCCTGAAAGAAATAAGAAAAATGAAAACACAGTTCTACATTTTTATTTTTGTAACATTTACTTCACACCAAGAGGAACTAAAAAATAAACAATAGCTCAGTCATTAATTTATTATATAATAAGAGGCCTTTTAAGTATGGTTTTTACTATGTTGTCTTTGTCCCTAAGCCGGACTTTGGACCTTCACCCCTGCTTCATTTTGAATTTAATATTGAAACAATGTTGAGTTCAAATACAAATTAGACATTAATGCTTATTTTAACTAACTATATCATGTATTGTAACATTTAATCACATTTTCTTGTATTTTTCATAAAAAGAACCCCTGTCCCCGGCAGGGCTGTGGAGTCAGAGTCGGAGTCGGAGTTAGAGTCAGTTGGAGTCGGAAGCAAAATTGGGTTACTGGAGTCGGAATTGGAGTTGGCGGTACCATAAACTGAGGAGTCGGAGTTGTAGGTTTTGTGTACTGACTCCACAGCCAACTCCACTGTGGTGTCAGAGTCGGAGTCATTGAGTCAGAGTCAGACTCAGAGGCAAATGTAGGTTAGTGGAGTCAGAGTCAGGGTTGGAGTCGGTGGTACCATAAATTGAGGAGCCGGAGCCGGAGCCGGAGTCAGAGTCGAAGGTTTTGTGTACCGACTCCACAGCCCTGGTCCCCGGGGTTCACTGTCATTTCCACCACACTGTACAAAATAAACTCAATAAAATGTCAGTGTTAGAACTGGTTCATACTAGTTTTGCCCTTCTGTTTTTTGCACACTTCAAAGATGACGTTCCAGTTCAAACTTGTGCGGTTGTTTCTCTCCACTGAAAGAGCATTAGCGTTTTGCTAATGTACAGATTCACGAATATTTTCACTTAATAACTTAACAAACAACCCTAATAATCATGCTTTTACGCCCTCCCTTCAGTCTACCATTCACCTATCGGTTTCTCCTGCTTACTGGTTCTGCTCTTCATTGGACTCCTTATTCAATGATTTGTTTCAAATATGCTCTGTTCTCTGTTTCGGTTAGACTTGTATACACCTGTTTCCCTCCTTCACATCCCTGCGGTCTCTCACATCCCTGAGTTACTAAGCTGCGTTCCTGCTTACCTGGGTTGGTTCTCTGTCAACAGAATTCTGCCTGGTTTCTTCTTTGCCTTTGACTGGCCTTGCATGATACTAAGCTCTTCTGTGTTTTGACCCCTGCCTGTTTACTGATTACGATTCTGATTTCCGCGGTACTGTGTTTTTCCGGCATTTGGACTTGTGCTTGTTTGACCTTGAAACTATTATAATTATATCATAACACTACTGCTCTACTGATCCAGCCTCTAAACCTTTTCATGATACATGTGGTCCTCAATTTCTTTCCCTTTTTTTGTTGGGAACTGAAATAAGACTTATTAAAAGACTTTTTAAGTCTATAAAAGTCATCTATCGCTCTTTTCAAACTGCCTTTATTGTTATGTAACCTATTCCCCTCTGTTCTGCCAGTCTCTTTGGTGGTAACTTTAGTGCGTATCAGCAATGCACAACAGCCAGTGTGTATCCTCTAGTTGGATAGGTGACCAGAATTGAGATGAGGCTACTTGTGTGGCTTCTGTTTGCAGTGTTTTTTTTTCTGCAAATAATCTTGCCAAATCAGCTGTGACATAAGTGCTGGGATCGAAAAAAAAAAAAAAACCATATCTGTCTAATGGTCAAATTATTTTATCAATAGCAGGTCTGACAGAGCACAGTAAACAAGTGAAATTGAACAGCTGACAATCCATCAGGGAATCACATCTTTACTTCAGTGAAACTGGACTCCCATGGTAAAACACAGGGCTGAAAGGGGATAGAACACAAATCAAACACGAAACTGAAAAGTCAGGTAAGAGCCTGGCTAATTATTCAGTCTAGTAGTTTCATCAGACTCTGCTGTGGCTGCCTTAGGCCCTTTAGTTCTATGAGTGGTAAAAAGACAACAAGCAAAATGACTGTTGGGTTGGAATGCAATCCAGTTGCACATGTTTTGTCAAAGAACATTTACAAGTGACAAGGAACGGCTGAGATCACAGGTGTAGCCAAGAAATTTTCAGAACATTTCATAATTATGAAAAGAGCAAAACAAGCCTCAGCTTTCAACAGATGTGGCTTTGCTTGAACTTGTTTTATCTCACTTGTTTTATCTCACCTTAATCCACTGTGTAAAAGAAATGATGATATTGGGGCCGATTTGTGGGGTCCCTTTCTCTCCATTTTTCTCTCCATTGGAATCAATGTGTGGTTCCAATAGCAGCTCTCTCTCGAAACTAGATGACAGAATGACTCATCCTAAATAAAGGTCAACCTTGTTGTGGGGCAGAGAGGTTTTGTACAAAAATATATTTTGTTACCATTTGCCACAGTGAAGGGGCATTTATGGATCGTTTCATATTAGGGTAAAAAAAAAAAAGTACATTAACCAGCAATGAAGATAAGATACAAATCCAATAAAATGCATGCACATATATGAAAAAGTACATCAATGCTTATTTTACATATATCTCTTAGCGAGATATGGATATATAATCATACATAACAAATACACGATAAACTTTTAAACTCCTATTCCATAAGTTTAACTACCTAACAAAGTTAGTGATTTGTCTTGGGTATGACACTGTGGTATCATTGTTTTGATTTCCCATCCTATACCTGAACAATATAAAAGGATTTTCTCTTTATTAAGTGAAGTCAATCCTGTCTCCCTGGGAAAGACATAGGAAGATATTTACACCTCATGCCATTTCTCTCTTTTTTTTTTTTAAAGAATAAAGACTATTTTTTTCATTTAGCTTTATTTTTAACATTCTCAGAGAAGATGACTGTTCCCCAGTTTTGTAAGGGAGAGTTGATGTCTCTAGACATTTCAACAATGCCTCTTGAACATGAAAAATCAGATCTGGTGACAATCTCTGCCTTCTAGTCCTTAGACCTCTTTACCTGTCGTGGAGGTTGGGATTCAGTTTTGTCTCATGGGAGTGAAAAGAGATGTCTGGAGAAATGAAGGAGATAAAGGAAAAGAATGTATAAATGCCTGAAGGGGAAAGATGCAATAAATATTAGATTTCACGTTACTATAAAAACATACAGTTAACAAATGCGTGAGCAAATTTCACTCTGAAATGATGGTGACAACACAATATTCTAATGGAAATAACAATGATAAAAAAAGGAGCAGAATTCATGTTTTTTTGTCGTGAACGAATGTTATGAGTCGTGAACGAATCAGTCGTTCCTCCACTGAGCTTGCGCAACGGTTATGTGACAAGTGAACGGAAGACGCAGACCCGAAAGAACGAAACTGAGCCTGAGTGGCGGCCGAGGGAAAAAATGAACTAATCACTCACGACGTATTACTCCCGAGTCATACAAAAGATCAGTTAAAAATGAACAAATCGTTCATGAACGACACATCACTAGAGGAAGCCCAATAATACTAGCCATGGTAATGACATGCACTGATATATAATGATGTAAATATTAGGCTACGGTGATACGTTTCACACGGAGTGTCGTGCTAGCAGTTAACCATGCAGTTAGCACAGTGTTGGCTAGAAAAAGTTCTTACTTTATGGCCGGTTTCTTTTTTTTTTTTTGGTACTGTGGCAATATTAGTCGTCTGCCTCCCTTTCTCTTTAATATGAAGTTGTTGCTCAAATGGCAACTTAACAAAATCGTTTTGCAACAAAAAATCGAAGTCCACATCCATGTCTTACTACTACAATGATCTCTGACCAACTACTTACTTATTTGTTGAAATTTAGTTTATTAGCTGCTTATGTCAGACGGTCATGATTTGCATTTCTGATCTGACTGGTGTGAAGACAGCGGCACGATGGATTCCCTCGCCCGCCCACTGACAATTTACTGTGTGTTTTCATGGAAGCCAAGAGGCTTCCTCCACACACCCACTGGGCATTTTTTCTCTTTCAGGGTCCAGTCAGAGTGGTACGACAATCAACAGTGATTGGCTGAGTTTTTTAAAACAAAAAAAAAAAAAAATGTGAGAGGAGGCCAAGTGGGTGCTAACCAAGCCTGGCTTCCCCTCGACGGCAAAAAATGTACATGAAAGCCTACTGAGAGGCGAGAAACGTAGGCCTACAACGATATGACATTAAAAAGCTTTCGTGTCACCATAGTCACCATAAAAATATAGGGTAGGCTACATAATCAAAAATGGAATGTAATCATGTGAAAAGTTTCATTAAAATTTATTTCACGTGTTGTTACTGTTATAGAGATTCTCACGTCTGAAGTCATTTAATTATGAGGAGGCCCAGCTTCCCCTTGCTTCTGCTAGGAGCACTGGTAATATTTCGACCTTATTCTCAAAATCTCTGAATTTTTCCCCCTCGATGTGGCCCTAATGCTCCGTCGTAATGAGGAACACCACAGGGTCCTTTCTGTGTGGAGTTTGCATGTTCTCCCTGTGTCTGCGTGGGTTTCCTCTGGGAGCTGCGTGGGTTTCCTCCGGGACATGCAAGTTAGGTGAATTGGAGACAATTGCCCCTAGGTATGAGTCTGTGTGTCTGCGATGGGCTGTCCAGAGTGTTTCCCTGCCTTTCCCCCTATGAGCGCTGGGATAGGCTCCAGCACCCCCCGTGACCCTAATCAGGATAAGCGGCTTAGATAATGAGTGAGTGAGATGATTCAATATTACAGGCCTTAGTTTTGGGACCCAAATGTTATATAGACAAACTTTGAACAAAATCTGAGATGGTGCTGCAACCACTTTCCTGGATTCTGTCTGATTTGACACAGAATAACCCATATATACATATATATGCGTGTGTGTGTGTGTGTGTGCATATACACACACACACACACATATACAGTATATATGTATGTGCGTATATATATATATATGAGTATATCGCCTGAAGCAAATGCTTAAGAGTTTTCACCATGGTGTCTTCTTAAAATCTCTCAAAAAAATCAAGTGGAAGTCTAAGAAAGTGAGAACCATGTCCATGAAGAAAGACCAAAAAGTCAGGTCTTCCACAGGTCTTCACTCCTCCACTGGCTTTCTCTTCTGCAAAGCCAAACTTCTCCATATGGGTGAAGCATGGGTTTTTGCCTGAGGTTCGCGATGTTTCCTTAAATAGCCACTCCAGCTGCTCTCCCCCATGCTGCTGGAGTAAATGCCAGAACCAACATATTTTAGGATCCAGACAACTGAGTGGGACAGATGATTTTACACTCATTCTCAACAATATTAGCTAAATCTGACAAAAGAAGCTAAAACCAAGGTCTACACTTAGGTTACTGCCAAATGATAATAACAAAATAAATAAAACAAACACCAGCATAAAGTGCTTTGATAGCATACTGGGCCACCATGACTTGCCAGAACAGCTTCGGTTAGCCTGACCATTAATCCTCCAAGGTTATGGTACTTTACTGGAAAAATCTGTCTATTCTTCAATGAGAAATTTGTGGCTATGTTGATAGTGGTAGTAAACTGCCTCGTGCACCACCCAAAAATCTCCCCTAACTGTTCATTTGGACTGAAATCTGATGACTGGGATGACCCTGGCATATAGTTAAAGTGAATCAACTCTTGGGCCTTGTGAATGGGAGCCTCAGCTTCCAGAAATCTTCACCACTGCTTGGGTGAGTAGGTTTCTCTTGGCATTAGTCACTCACGCACTCATCTCTCTTTAGAGAACAGGGTGAGGGAAGAGTGAACTTATAATTTTTTCCTCTGCTTCTCAGTGAGCGACAGCTTGTGTTCTTGGCCCCATTTTAATTGCAGAAGTACTTTTGTAAGTGTACTAAGGGACTTATACACTTGAACCCAACCGTAATACACAACCTGTCTATGAAATACTCACTGGATTATTCTTAATGATACAAAATGCTTACAACCTAGATTTATCAAATGTGTCGCCTTGCTTCTTGAACCAATCCATAAGCATCATGATCAAGGATTACGTGTATTTTATTTGTGATTGAAGTCATAAAGTCTATGGTATTTTTTTAACCTTTCAGTAATTATTACCTAATCCATTTGTCGTACTGTAATTTAACACTTGCTTGTACATGACTATTGATGCTGGCATGACTGAAGTGCAATAAAACTTAATGTCACATACCTACAAGTAAAACAACAAGAGACCTTTTTTCTTTGTATTACTTCAATAACATTCCAAATGAGCTGATGAAGCTTCACCCATGGATCATAAAAAACAGGTAAATCCAAACCTTAAAGACAGTAGTATCTCACATGGTATGCCACACAACTGCATGCATACCTCACAAACTGGTTTTCATTGTTCAGTCTCTCAAAAACAGATACCGCACATACTGCATGTAATATAATACTTTATTTTTTGAGAACTTTTAATTGGTGTTTATGCTGTGGATTAAGTAACTTATAGTTGATAAGCAAAATTTCTCATAGAGGAAAATATCTTTTCTGTTCATGTGCTCCACATGTGCACTAATTATGAATCACACCGTATAAAGGTATCTGCTAAATGAACATAATTATAAATGTAAAATTTTTTTAAAGGGAATCTAGGAAAGCAGGGATATTTTGGAGATATGTCTAGACAAGCTTTATGTTGTTGAAAAATGTTCAAACCAGATAAAAGTCATAAATGCTATTATTTCATTGCAGGCAGGATGTTTTTAAATCACTTGAACCATAATGTCCATAAAGAATTTTAAGCTTCCTCATTGGCATAGTCCTCCTATGATGAAATCAGGAAAACTTTATTCATTTGAGCTACACCACCCTGTGTAGCTCAAAGGAAGGAATGGAAATTAAATGAACCAGAAGTCTATATCTAATTCAATACTATTTAAATTTCTTATATAGTACCCAGCTGTGTGAGAGCTCTTGGAAAGCTGTGTCATCATACTGTATTGATAGTGTTCAACAAAATTATAATTACATTCTTCATTATAAAAACAATATTTCTCTTTATTTAGAAATGTCTTTTAATGTTTTTGATCCACCAGATTAAAATAGCATAAACAGAATGAGAACTTGTGTATAGACACCCATAAAAGTGGTGAAAAACAAAACAGTCGAAACATTGTTGTGGCTACAACCAGGGTATTATTCTCCTCTAACTTAGGTAGTCACCTCAGGTATGCGTTTAAAAAAATTGTTGGTAGCATTGCGCAAGTATTAATAACTAATAATTACAAATCATTAGATCATTTATGATGGGCAATTATAAGTTATAAGATTTCAGCGTATATTTTTCGTGCGTTAAAACGGCAGGTATTTCCAACTTTCATGTCACATGACCAGGCAGCTAAAATTTGATTGGCCCCTGAAGTGCCCCTGTCCAGTCACTAGTCGCTTGACATAAATACCGCGTGCTTGTGTTGACGCATTTCTTCTCACTTGACGTCTTTCTAGCCAGTCGTGCTTTTTGTGATGATGAACATGACTCACAAGCACGGCTGTCGTTTACTTAACCATTAATCAAATCATCTTCACAAATCAGAAGTCAAATGAGCGGCGGGAGAACGATATTGAAAAGAGTTTGCACGAGCGGTAGCTTTTGTTCTCTTGGCTATGACTCGCTTAGGATAATTTCCCTCAAAATATGATAGCCATATGCTGCGTCCCAGACACATCTCGAAACTAAGGAAATATTTGCTCTCTCACTTGAAAAAGTAATCGAGTCCAGGCTTGAACTCAGCATACCACGAGTGTTAATCCATGTAATGCGTAGTAATTTGCATTTTTGTGTGAACTATAATATTCGGCAAAGATATAAAGTATGAAAAGAAATGGACAGGCGGATATTTAGTTTTTGGTCAAAAAGACGCCCAGCCTGCCACCCACTGAAAATGGGTGAGAGCAAGGAGAGTGACGGAGAGAGGCCAGCCAAGGTCCAGACCAGGGCAGCTCCAACCCCTCTTCACCAGGTCAGAAAACCTAGGCACAGCAAGATAATGACAACAGGCAAACATAACTGCACCGTATGAAATGACAGTGAAGTTCACAAATGGACATACTGATGAGTGAAAGATTATGTAAGCAAATACCTGAATTCTTGTCCCTTATGATGATGAGGTTTAATGGCTTTGTTTGGTGAGCAGTATATTCCCATGTCTACCAGAGCTCTCACTTTAATGTTTTAGTCACTGAGTCTTTTCCTTAAAATTTTTACTAATAGTTGTGGTTTTATCGTTGTCAGATAACAGATAACAGTTGTCATGCTTTAGCTGAATACAAGCATGGATTTTGTGATGTGCATTTGTATTTTTTAGCTACAAATTGGGATGATGCTCACAGCTGATGCTCACATGCTGTGTGTGTCTTTAAGTATTTTATGTATTAAATATTTGAGGTGTTTTATGTATTATGTTTTCTATGCACCGCAGTTAAAATTAATATGAACATGGTTTTGGAGTTTTTATTCTCTTTTCTGAAGTACACAGTGTTTGAACAAGGAATAATAACAAGCGAAATACATTCAATGATGTATCTTTCCACAAATCTGAAATTGTAGCCAAGGAATGACTGGCGACATGTATATATACCTTACTGAACAGGGAATTGTGCATGGATGTTGGACATATACCTGGCCCCTCTGTGTAAAATGTGGCCCCTTTATGGCCCCTGACGAATTCATTGCATAACTCTATTGTTAATTTTGTCCTCATTGACAATTGTGGCTCGAGGGGAGTAAACAGAGGGAGAAGTTCGCAAAATAAACACTTTCACGTTAGTTCAGAATCCATGCAAGCACACAATCACATGATCACCACAGAAAGAGAGGGAGAGCGCGAGAGAAACCCACTGCGAGCGCGTGGTGTCGCGTCTAAAAGATTACTTCCTATAGGAATATTCCATTGCTCAAATTCCATAGATTCTCCTGAGGGACACACCTAATAATACTCACGGACAAATCAGCCCTGTTTCAACACACTATATCTATCATGTCAATTCATGCCTGCTATTCATGTGTGAGCAATCAATGCTAAAATTTTTGCATCTAAAACGTAATTGCTGTAACTCTATGTGAATCACGCTGTGAGAGCATGTGAATAGTAAATTATAATATACGAATTATTTTGCAAACCTCTTAGAAGTGTAATGAATGTTCCTATGTCAAAATGTATAAAAAGCTGTTTGCATTGTCTGCACTGATCACTTTACAACTGTACCCGAAACATATCTGAGAGAAAGAAAATTCCCTTTCTATTGACCAGTCAATGAAGCCAAAACAGGGCATACTGGTTTGCATACCCTCAACAGACCTAACCCTCTTGTGCTGAAACCAGAAAAACTCCCTTTACTCCCTTAAATCTCTCAATATATCATTCAATACGTGTAAGGACTGAGTTTTGCAAGGATTAGGACCGATGGAATCTCGCGGTTTTCATGTTTAAACGCAATTTCCTACTGGTTATGAGGTACAACCTGTGAAAAATTATTAGACGCCAGTTTGTACAACATTAATGAAGTCGCTGACGTCATAACCAACTGCGCGAGAGTTCGGTGACAGCTGTGCCATCTCCAAGTGCGGATAGTTTTAAGGTTTGTACACACTTTGAGCAGCTAAGCTGTGGATTTCAAATATAATTTCACACACAGTAAGTACAGATCTTACAGCGGATTACATTTCATACGTATTATACGTTTTCTCACTTTGTTGTTTTCATAGCTAGTTTACCTGATATAGGGATATTTGTGTATATGTGATCCAAAAGAATGAAGTAGAATGAACGCAAAGAGACCTTGCTGGCAGCTTAGACAAAAAGACACGTTAGTCAACAGAAAGTTAACCGAAAGACATGTCTTTTGGCACAGGCATTTAGCAAAGGCAGGTAATTTTGTGAAAAGGGATCCTATTGCAAAAAATACACACAAACACCGGCAAAATTTGCTCTTAAATAACGACAATTGTTTATGAGTTCAGGTAAAAATGGATGGTATATTATTCCTGTAGGCTATAACTGCTTTTAATTGGTGTTATTTGTAAAGTGATTGTCAGCTCATTACGCAGTACATAAAAAAATGCACATTACTGTTCAAGGTCACAGAGGGGTGTAGATTCAAAGAAAGTACATGAAAAGAGCTAGTGATTTCAAACAAGATTTAATCAAATTATAATTGTTCTTATTCAAGAAAATAAAATTATTCAAATCTCATACTCCAACTATGCTTATAAGTAATTCACTTTGAGTATTTAAGTATTTGAGATACGCATGATATAATTTGCTTTTAATATTAATTGATATGTATTGCTAATATATTTATATAAAGGAAACAGATGGAAAATATATTTATTCTGTGGTTTATTAATACGCCTTTAATCGAACTTTGCGGTTGCCTCCTCTAATAAATGTGGATTAATACACCTGTTGCTTTATGGCATGCCCTTGGTAAATCCCGTGGATTGGTTTGCTAGTACAAAGTGGTACAAATATTTAAAGGTTAATTATTCTGTATGCTTAATAATCGTCTTGGTCT
Source organism: Chanos chanos (assembly GCF_902362185.1). Classification (NCBI taxonomy): domain Eukaryota; kingdom Metazoa; phylum Chordata; class Actinopteri; order Gonorynchiformes; family Chanidae; genus Chanos; species Chanos chanos. The sequence goes on along the minus strand of NC_044497.1, from coordinate 11,482,332 downwards.
AAATAGTGGCAGAGTTGCACGAGCATTAGTACTGTTATTTCAATTTATTAGCTAAAGAGGTTCAGATAATCCCAGAATCTTTTACACAATTTACAGCTTCACATGCCGACACATGTGAACCTATAGTGTACATACAGCAACTCCCTCTGAAGAAACCTCGAGTCTTTAGTAGGCCTCCCCTTTCAGAATCTACCATTTCTGCGATTTTCATAAAACCTTAAACATATACAACAATATCACATGTCAAATGTCAAAAAATGTCAATAATGTAAAAAAAAAACTCAATTATATCTTTCTCATATTCAAAATTAGGCAGAGAAAAGAACAAAGTGAAATTATTGTACAACAACAACCTGTCCTACAACACTTGGTTTTCCCAGTTTAAAGTGGCATAACAACATTTCAAATACGTTCGTCAAATAAGACCGTTTCCAGCTGGGCCAAGAAAACGAGAAACACTAGTTTAGCGGTGGGACTTGTGTGCCGTCTGTACATGTGTGAAAAATAAGTTCAGCACCACATAGTAACAGATTCCCAATTTATCAGTAATGTTGAAAACTGACTATAAATAAAACTATTTTAATTACAAATGTCATGATGACAGTATTTTGGGATATATCTGTTATCGTATGGGTTTGATGCACATGTTAACTGTCCGTAATAAACTAGAATATGAACAAAGATTATCGTTCCTCACTCAGCTCTTTATGCCTTATGTGCCTCTGCGTTACTTTGTTTGTGCCTCATATGCTATACTGCTAAACAGCTATACTGCTTTTTGTGTTGCATTTTCTGAGCGAGGGGGACACCGTAAGGGTGTCTGAGTTTGGGGGAACGTGGAAACTGAAAAAAATGAAAGTAAAGACGGCACTCGCCTAAACCTAACGTTAGTTACCCCGTAGGCGATCAAATGCAAATGATCAGGACAAACAGGCATATACAGGCAAAAGCTTGGTACTGAGCAGTCAGGGGCGTAGCTACGTGGTGGCCTGGGGGCGCCGCTGCCCCCACTGATTAAAGCTTGGTTGATTTTGCATACTATTGAAAGCATTACACCTCATCTTACGTTTCCTGGCTAACTTCTGACCCATTAGGAGAATAACACATGTATTTGGACTGACTCCATTTTTTTTACTATGCTTTTCAAGAACATTTCTATATTGAGTGATATAGCCTAATGCCAAATGCCAAATGCCTACAGATGTACAAGAAATATACATTAAACTTAGAATTTATGCTGTTTTAGATGTGACATTCTTGCTTTAGATGTGACATTCTTCTTTATTCTTTCAGGTTAAAATCAAGTCTGCGGAATCAATGTTTACCATGTCATTGTCCTGGAGGATTACATTAGTTTTAACTTTTGTTTTAGGATTTTCATTTCAGTATGTGCTGATATACATAGCAGACAAGCAACTTTGGGGACCGTGCACAAAAATGAAGCCTGAACAAAGGGTGCAGCGTAATCTTCAACCAAAGAAGAATCACGTCCTCATCCTCACTTCCACTCGCTGTGGCTCATCTTTCCTTGGACAGCTTTTCAATTATCATCCTGATGTCTTCTACCTATATGAGCCTGTAGTTAATGTAAAGAATTCGCTGCATCTCCATCTTCAACATGAAACTGATCGTAGGCAACTGCTGTCTTCTGGTAGGGACGTTCTCCGAAACTTGTTCAAGTGTAACCTCTATGTTCTGGAGAACTACCTGAATCCCCCTAAAAAGCACATATTGGAGAATCTGCATCGCCGTGGGGCCAATAAGGCCTTTTGCTCTCCACCAGTGTGCTATGCCCTTAAGCATGACATGGTGAGCATTAATGAATCTGAGTGTGTCAGTAAGTGTGGTCCCCTCAATCTCACACTGGCAACAGATTCCTGTCAGGGGAAAGGTAATGTGGTCATCAAAGAGGTGTTCATGACACCAAGAGTGGATGAGCTCAGAGACTTGCTGGAAGACTCACAGTTGAACTTGAAGGTTATCCAGCTGGTTCGGGATCCCAGAGCCATCCTGGCCTCCAGGCTGGCTATTCGTCCTCCACTTAAGCCATACTCATCATGGAGGATCCTTAATGACCACAGACGCAAACAGAGTGACCTAACGCTTCAGGAGTGCGGTGACTTCCTCAGATCAGTCTCTGTTGGCCTGAGCTGGCCCCAGTGGCTGAGAGGAAGGTACATGGTGCTGAGATATGAGGACTTGACGCAAGAACCACTTCAAAAGTTGCAAGAGATTTACGAATTTGTGGGTTTGAGTATGGACCAGAAGGTGATGGACTGGATAGAGCAAAACACTAAGGAAAGTGAAGAGACCACGTCTAATAGTCAGTACAGTACAAAAAGGAACTCCTCAGCTACTGCAGAAAATTGGAGGAAGGAATTATCATATGCCGCAGTTGAACACTTGCAAAATATCTGTCAGAAAACTCTAAACATCTTGGGCTACAAACTGGTCAGGAATCCAGAAGAACTCAAAAACATGTCTCTTTCTCTAATTGAAGACAAACAGTTCATGCTTCATTGATGATACATTTAGTCAGCTGTTAAACGTCTGCTGTAAATCTCTTTCATTTCTAGACAGTGATCTAGAGCACCTACTGTCATGAAAGTCCAAGACCAAGAAGTACTCTGGTAGTTAAGAAAAAAAAAAAAAAATATATATATATATATATATATATATATATATATGTCTGTGTGTGTGTGTGTGTACATGTATGTATGTATGTATATATATGTATATATGTATATATAAGATATATACATATTTCTCTCTATATACATATATTTAGAGAGAGAGAGAGCGAGAGTTTGTAGTTTTTTGGGATAACTTTAAATATAGTTTTGTACATTCTGCTCTTTATAATATGTCAGTAATACACCAGCAGAGCACAACTATCCTTGTTTTATTCATAAAAGATGTTCTCATGTTTTCCTAACAATATTTTCTCTTGTTTTATCCGACTGTGGTTAACGGAGGTCATTAAGATAATTATCCATTAGCCAAATCGCACTTTTTTTTTGGAACAGTGAAAGATTTATAGGTACCTGGGTAACTTATTAAAGTCTCTAATCCCTCACTTTTAGTATGGTGAAATACAGAAAAAAAAAGTAGTATGGTAATGTTGTTATCTCACCCTTTTATCTCTCTTACTGCTGGGTCAGGGGCATACACGTATTTCCCTCCCCCTCTCTTAGTGCTGTGAATGGCTCTCTCCTTGAAAATTCCTGTATCTCTTTTCCCAGCCATTGTCCTTTCCAAATACAATCTCACAATCCTGTTCATCTCACACTGTAAGATGCATGGTGGTTCTTTTGACCTGTCTACTGTATAATTGAATGGTTCAGAAATGCACGTGCATATGTGATGATGATGAATAAATTAAACGCTTGCTCTAGGTTGATCAAGGTAGAGAAGCGTGGTTGGATATTGTGCCTCAGCAGCTCTGTCTTCTCTGTGTTTGTTGTAAAGAAACATCAAATGAAGCCACGTGCTGCAGCCAATCCCTAAATATAGCATCAACAGAAAACAAACTCCTGAGAGACCCAAGCATAATGAGTCAGAAATCATTTATTATTTATTCACCACTGAAATGTAATTCCTCATCTATTGGAAGGTCTTAACATTGCTTTGTGAGATTTTTGGGATTCTTACATTTCCTTTTATTGTTTGAGATCACTCACCCACTCCCAGTAACGGCACGTTAAACATACAAACATTCAGGGGGTTTTTTTTTGTTTTGTTTTTGGTAATCAGCTGATTCAGCAGTTAAATAACATTATCCTACTAAAAATGAGAGACAGTCAGCAAAAAAAGGACATCCAACATTTAAAGTTGTAATATTGTGGTCTTTAGAAACATTCCACCGACTGAATGCTTACAGGAGGCACAACACATTTAGGGAGATACTAACATTCTCAGAAATTTGCCACTGAATGTAAGTGGTGATGAATGGTTCTTTTGCCAGTATATTCTAAAAAGACTCAATTACTAACAATGACAAGTTTTCCATAATTGTTAGTGGTAATACAATACAATGCAACTGACGCATGTAATGCAGTTTTACCTGTTTCACAGGGACTTTACTTTCCCATGTGAAGCTTCTCCCATCACTCCACCAGCATTTTAGTACAATCTTTTCAAAATGATCTAAGCCAGGGGTGTATGACCAATTTTTAACAAGGGCCAATTTCATAAGGACAGCTCTAACAAAGGGCCACAAAAGTTCAGCTCCCATCTCTGTACCTTATTACTTCACATTTTTTATAGACTTACTCTGACCAGATTGGTATGTAGAATTACTCTTATTACACTGACAGCAGTTGAATACAAGAAAATATTGTGGTCAGGAGAGATATTGTAACGCTTCTCAGACGCCAGCTTGTTAAGTTCTAGCTCCAGTGAGGTGGTGACAACTGTGAGCACAGAGTATTTTATGGTTCACTGTCGCAACGCTGGTTGTCATCGTACGCTGTCTGAATTTTGCCGATACACAATGACAAAAAAAAAAAAAAAGAAATCAGATGCCATTTGCTGATGACATGACCATTTAAGATGACAAAAAATTTGAGCTGCAGAAAATGAAATGAGGATTAAAATATCAGACAACAACTTCTTGGTGGCCCTGTATCGCATTTAACTAATGTATAATTAACCGTGGAGATTATGCTTATTATAAAAAGTTTTTGTTTTGGCACATTCATTGGCAGGCCAGATGGAGAGTGTGGCCAGGCAGTGTCTGGAACACGGGGTGTATATTCTGCCCCCCTAATCTAAAGTTATACCAAGTCAGATCTTGGGATAAAGCTCATATCTCTTGTCTGTGCCCTTTGTCTCCTCTCCAAACAAAACTTCCGTGTTTCTCAGCATTAACAGGTATGTCTATCAGAACTGTTGGCTTGATGTGTGAATAGCATCTTCTGCCTGACCTGTAGCCTAGAGTAGACTGAGTTATATACAGTGGGTGATTTGTTATTTTTTAACAGGGTGGATGGCCCAATGGTCACTGACACTACTTTATAGCGTACATAGGAGGATGGCAGGTTAACAAGGGGGATACATTTTGGTCATTTTGCTAACAAGGGGGATGGCATCCCCCCTCATCCCACTACAAATCACCTACTGGTTATATACATACATGCTTCGAGGATTAACTGACTCTAATATTCAAAATGGAGTGTAAACACTTTTAACTTTTATGGGGAGCTATTTTACTTTGATTGAGTTTATGTAAAGTCCTGGTTACAAAAGAATTATGCAAAGGGGGGGGGGGGGGGGGGGGTAGGTTAGTCTTCTATATTCTGCCTCTCAGTCATGGCTTATCTGTCACTGATGTTAAGAAAAGCATTTTGCCATGAGAACCCCATTGATTTGTCCACATCTATCTTTCTGTTTGATCAAGTGGACCTAGAGGAGGACACATAGGAGTGTGCATCCCAGAGGATATTCAGCAATGTATGTTGCATTTGAGAATCTTGTAGCTCTCTACCATAATGATTTATACACCTTTGTTGTAATTCGAACTGTTGGCTCACAGTAGACTCAAATGAAAGCTAATAGAGGTGGCCTTCTTAGACAGACAATTGGCTGTAATTCCACAGAGGGTGATGTTGATATTGCACTGATTGAAAGGTAAGACAAACACTACAGTACACTATGCTAAATGGACCAGAGTCCTGCTTCTTTTGAACCTTGACACATCATCAGACATGGATTTCTACCTGTGAAGCATTTGTGAACATTTTTCCACCAAATATGAGCCATATAGTTGTTCCTAAAAGCAGAATTTAACAGCATATATAGACTTGAGGGCCTGAGTGTGATCCAGCTATGCACACACACACACTAACACACACTAACACACAAAGCCCAGGTGGCATTAGGCATGTTCTTTTAAGTTGTACTTTTAGCAGTCTTAGACTTGTCACAACGTGGATTGGGACACTATCCGTCTATGCAAGTGTCCAGTTTCTACAGCCTCATCTGTTGTCTCTGCTCTTAGTCAATATCTTTGCAGTGTATACCTTCCACTCCCATCCCATCACAAACAGACAACCTACTCTCCCTATGTGTGCGACTTTTTTGTGTTCACAGTTCATATTCTTAATATGCCCTTCAAAGTCTGACCTGAACTTCCGTTGAAGTCAATTTTCAGGGAAATAAAAGAACACAGCCTCGGTGCTGACAGCCTCGGTCACCATTTAATTTTAATTCACCAAGTACAGTGAACATGGCATCATAATACACAATGGATCATTCTTACAATGTCAAAATATGTGTCAGTATTTTATTTTATTTTATTATTATTCATTGGTATAGAAATACTGAAGTTTCATGCACAACAAACCATGAATAGAATTTCTTAAAAGAACAAATATTAAAAAAAATATCAAAACAACAAACCTTCAAATATAAATAATAATGAGAGAAAAAAAGTTGAATTAACAGAGTGACATTTGAACTGTTTTTAAAAAGTGCATTAAACTAAAAAGATCCATCATCAACAAGGCCTGTATAACCAGATAATATGATGAAAAAAAGGACAGTAGTCCAGTGTTCAGTGTGCATTCCTCCCCCTCTAAACATTCAGTAAGTCATAAAATGAGATTTATTTCTCCATGGACAGGTACCTTGTGTGTGCTGATGAATCTTTAAATGTTGAATTAGCATATTGTTCTGAGTAACAAATATTTATATATAAAAATACAAATATGAATTTCGATAAAAAGAAGCGTGCCTGGGTTCTTAAGATAGGAATTGGCACGACAGAAGAAAGTTCATGCAGAGACTGATATATTTATCTATACACGACGCCAAACGAAAAAAAAAAGATCAATAAAGAATGTAAACCAAAATAAACAACAAAATATACTCCTACTTGTCCCTTTCATTGATAACATTATTATTACTCCACGTTTCTCGAGATCACCTTTGCTGGCGTAGGCCGTAGGACTTTCGTCCGATTTCAATATTTGGTCGAGTGTTCAGTTGGCTACAAAAATGGGTCAGGACGAAGGTTAACACTTGCATTTCACAGTCTGATCATTGAAATGAAATGGAAGAGCAAGAAAATGTATAAAAGACTTTATCCTCTTGCTAATTTACTCATACCAGGCCCACCCCATGCAGTGAGTGGATGTATAGCTTATTTTTCTGGAAAGACTGCAAAATATCACTAGCAGCTACAGGAACTCTTCAGGGGTGCTGAAACGGACAGCTCCCCTTAATGCGCGTGGGAGCGGCGAGCCTCTGCAAGAGACAATCGACCTTGGGCAGCCTGCACCGCTTAGCTACAAATGTCGGTGAAACAGGACTTCAGTTTGTTGATGTGACAAACTGTCGAATCCAACCACAGCTTCCCGTCGATAAGGTTGAATGAAGATGGAATTGTGCAGATCAGCAATCTTGGACATTTTTCTGCAGAGGAGTGGTTTTCGGTGGAGTTGAGTTGGAGAATTGCCAGCAATTAGAAAATAAATAAATAAATAAATAAATAAATAAATAAAATCTCTCCCGCCTACTACCCACTGTCTGACATTCTTCTCCAGTCCTCTTTCAAAAATCCCTTTTAGCTTATCATTCTGAGTCATCTTCGCCTCTCACTGCTCACATGCACAGTCGACAAGTGCTTCAACCCGCTGAATAAAGAAAATGTTTACGAGGCACTGCTCAAGTTTAAACGCCAGAGGATGACTTGTCTGTCATTCCTTTTAGGACCTCGTCTATTCGGTCGTCTTCAATGACCACTGTGGAGAGGCAGATGATTTTAAGATACATTTAATACTTCACGTAGTCGCGGAAGACAACACAAAATTCATACAAATTACAAGTGTAAACAACATTCTTTAAATAAATGTTGCAACATTTCGGTCTGATTATCTGCTCTCTGTTTGCAGATAAACAACTTTTATTTGAAATGTAAACCTATCGATCTAATTGTATTAAGTGTATTTGTATGAAATATATTTAATGCAAATGTAATGAAACAGGTGTGATGCCTAATAATAACATTTAAGTACACTAGACTTGCTTACCGTGTTTCGCTCTGCCAATCTGTCCGAGTTTTGGTGGCCTCTTTGATTGTGATGTTCCGAAGAACGAATTCGTGTCTTGCAACCGACAGCTGAATGTCATTTGACTGACTTCGCTGTCTGCCCCGTAGCCATTCATTTTCCCCTCGTTGTATGGCAACACTTCAGACATAGTAATACTGACTGGTACGCGTACACAACAAGGAAATTTCAACACCGTTATCAATGTAACGATTGTTATAATTTTACGTGTTAAGACGTCCAATGTTGCTAAGTGGAAGTTCCTTCTACAGATCCGATGTATTTCTTTGTGGCTCTGGCAAAGGAAGCTCCCAGTTCCTGGAGGGAAGGACTACTGTTGAGAAGAAAGGACACTTGTGCGCTCTTGTGTGCCTGACAGAGCTCTGGTAAAAAATGTTGGGAGATCCCAAGACCATAAAGGAAACCCAAACGGAAAAGTGAAGTCATCCATCCGGGTTTGAAGGGGCGTGGGCAGAGAGAAACAGTGACGGGGAGGGTCAGGTTCACACGGTAGAGGAACGACCACGGAATGAAAACAAGTTTCTGTGTGCTCCCACTCAGACAAGTTCAAGCTTGTGGTTTCATCTTACACGTGACAGCAAAGAGGCCGTGTACCTGTCGAAGTAGCACCTTTCATCATATCTTCAGTGTTTTAGTAAAGTACTGCGCATTGTGCACTCATGCTCACATCCAAAGCTGACTAAAGGCCAATAATGTATTAGAATGAGAAAATGTTACTATAATTTAAACACCCCCTTCACGAGGTGATGTTTTCAGTAGGTCTGTCACAGGCTGTGAGACATTTAAGAGGTTTATTTCAAACGTCAATGCTACAGCCGGTGGACTCTTAAATTCATCCACGCATACCTTAAAATGTGTGTGCACAGCTAAAGAGACTGACTGTTTTTTTCCGGAATTACGAAGAAATTCTAAGTACGCTGGGCTCATTGGTTGACACCATCAACATTTAATATCAACATATCGCACAAAGACGTGTTTACAAGTTCCTTGGGTTTTGAAATGATTCGGTCGGTAGGTAGACAGGTTCAACTAATCCACACTGCAACAGACAAAATATCGGTATTGTGCGACACTGTAGCCAGTCCTGAAACTCAGTTGCAGAAACACCATCCCGCACTCTTAACCTATAATTATTCTCTTAATAACAAACCTCGAGCTCTGAAACACCCACAGCAGTTCCTGTAAACGCGCACCTGGAAACCAAACCAGTCATCTAGCGCCATCTAGTGCCCCCTTTTAAAACTATTTATGAGTAACTGAAACGTTTGAGAAAAGCGATTTGGAGGCGAAGTAATCTCTCGTAGTTTACCATTCGAAGTCCAGAATAATCCATATTTCTCTGAATGGTTATGACCTATATGTGTAAAACAGACATAAACTCAGAGTGTGCGTTATAATAAGTACTGTTCTGTATGTCAACACTAGCGATGAAATAGGCCTAAAGTTTGAACGGAGACACGCATTGGTAAAGTACAGACTTAACTCAATTTTAATATACTTCACACTACAGGCAGTCACTTGGTATTTGGACAAAGAGCATCGCCTGCCCTTTATCCCGCTATCTCTGCCCCTCACCCGACTTTCTCATGTCCCAACCCCTCCATTCATCGTAATTTAGCAGCGGAAGTGAGAGACCGCAAGTCTATTTTTTCCTGACACATGGCACCTGTCAGTGTCAGTCAGTTCCAGACGTTGCAAAGCCTCACCTCGGACAGAGAACAGCGCTTGAAAGTCGATTTACCACTGTGCCGCAATGCAAGCTAAACTTTTTACATTATGCGCACTGTTTTTCTTTTCTCTCCTTTTGTCAGGTAAGTCAACAGGTTTGAGGGGAATGTATGATAACTTTGTTCTTTTCACAGTGATTTCATACACTGTATTTAGAGCCACTTCAGTCAGTCAGAGAGTTTTACTCCGAGCGCATGTCCATGTATATTATCTTTGCTATCTGTTCTAACTGTCTCTTTCATACACAACATCGATAATTACAATGGCTGTCTTAACTTGGGGAAACTCTGCGCCGGAAAATGACAATTTCATCAACAAATCTACTTCAGTGAGAATCGCGAAGCATCCTCTTGGTGTACAAAATCTATGATTCTGTCGATACTGATATATGTTTAAGCTATCCAGTAAAAGAAAGAAAGAAAGAAACAACGGTATTCCTTATGACTGTAACAATTCAAAGCATGTCCGAATCCAAACCGTGTGACTCATTTCCAGAATGTCAAGGCAGGAACGAGGAAGAGCGGCTTATCCACCACCTGTTCAAAGAACGCGGCTACAACAAAGAGCTCCGTCCAGTGGAAAACAAAGATGACACAGTGACGGTTTACTTGGCTCTCACACTTTCAAATCTTATCTCTCTTGTATGTCCTATCATTAACATTTCTTCTCCATAATCAGAGGTTTAGAGTCTACGACAGCTTTTAAACATTCAGTCCATAAAATGCTGTTTTGCTATGTATTTCTCTAAGTTATGTTTGTAATTTATGTTTGGAGGAGCGGTGCACAAGGTATCATCAAATTTTGAATTTATAAAAAATGATGGCTGACAAAGTGGAAATACTCACAAACCAATCAATTCCTATAAATAAGTCAATAAGGTATTGAACTGTAACAAAAGCTTACACATATATCAGAGCTTCAGGAATGATGTCAAGCACCTCTGCTACAGGTCCAGGGTTTGAGCCCCAGACAATACCATGGGCCCAGGGTTAGAACCACAGACAATACTACGGACCCAGGGTTAGAACCACAGGCAAAACTACGGGCCCAGGGTTAGAACCACAGACAATACTACGGACCCAGGGTTAGAACCACAGACAATGCTATCAGAGTCCAAAGTTACAGTCACAGGCAACACTACAGGGTTACAGAAACATGATAATTACTCAGACAGTTTTGGTTTTGTTTCATGTTTTGCATGTCAGCAACATAGCCAGGAATGCACCTATTTTAATCACCCCATGTATTCATATTTGGTCATCGTCATCGCTGTTTCTGTTTCTCTGAACCTTTGCTGTTTGGACAGAAAGAAGTGGATGAAACACTACTGACAAATGTATGGATTGAACATGTAAGAAAATAGCTCTTCTCCTCTATTTTCAGTCACATCTTCTCTATTCTCAGTCAAATCTTTGGTGAGTCACAAGTAAAGAAGTTCCCCTGGTTAATGTAGGCTATTGGGTGGTAATGGTAATAGTTTTATTAAATGTTTTGTGACCTAAACCCGGTTTATCTTCTGTGCTGTGACATAGCCTTCTTTCTTGGCCTGTCTGATCTGATTCTGTTTGACTGTATGTAGGGATGGACTGACTATAGACTGCAGTGGAATGTGACAGAATTTGATAACATTACCGTGCTACGTCTTCCTCCTAGTATGGTGTGGCTTCCAGAGATTGTATTGGAAAACAAGTAAGACATTCGGGTCCCTCCCTATTAATCCCTAATCCTTTCTATTTGTATTTTGCATGATCCCAAAGCTCAAAACGATCTTTTGTGGTTTTAAAGAAAATAAGCTATACTTTTTCTCTCTTCCAGCAATGATGCTCAGTTCCAGGTGGCATACTATTGCAATGTACTGGTCAGTAATGATGGTTATGTGTACTGGCTGCCCCCTGCAATTTTCAGAAGTTCCTGCTCCATCAATGTGAACTACTTTCCCTTTGACTGGCAGAACTGTTCACTCAAGTTTAGGTTGGGGGGTCTCATAATATACTATGTTAAATTCATAAATATTCATACAATTTCATAAAAATCTATATTAAGTATGGGAATAAAGCAGTTCACTCCATTATCTGTGTATTACATTTCACCTCTTTCAGCTCCTTGACGTACAATGCAAAGGAGATCAGCATGCATTTAAAAGAAGATTTGGATGAAGACGGCAAGTATTACAAGGTGGAGTGGGTTATAATTGATCCTGAGGGCTTTACAGGTAAATTCAACTCAAACACAATATGAGCCTTGAGAATCATACTGAAGCTGAACCATCTCACTATAAGGCATCTCTCTCTCTCTCTCTCTCTCTCTCTCTCTCTCTCAGAAAATGGTGAGTGGGAGATTATTCACAAACCTGCTAGGAAGAATATCCATAAGAACATACCCGCGGAGAGCAACAAACATCAGGATATCACCTTCTACCTCATCATCAAGCGCAAGCCTCTGTTCTACATCGTCAACATCATCATTCCCTGTATTCTCATCTCCTTCCTGGCCTCTCTGGTCTATTACCTTCCTGCTGACAGTGAGTGAACCCACTGCCTGTTCACCCAAAGCAAGCACTGACTATCCATTTTGACACAGCATTGCTCTCTTTCTGTGGTTATGGTCTTTGTAGTTCGGCTAAGTGTGTTTTTAATCTTGTCCAGGTGGTGAGAAGATGACTCTGTCTATCTCTGTATTACTGGCTCAGTCTGTCTTCCTTTTGCTGATCTCTCAGCGTCTACCGGAAACTTCCATGGCTGTCCCTTTAATTGTCAAGTATGTCGGAAGCACAGGGCTGATTTTTGTGGTATCTGTAGGTTTGAAAATGATCACAGCTGCAGCACCTCTGCTTTGTCTCTGCTTGTCTTTCACAGGTACTTAATGTTCATCATGGTCCTGGTCACAATTGTGGTGCTGAATTGTGTGATTGTCTTAAACCTCCACTTCCGCACACCCAGTACCCACGTCATGTCAGAGTGGACCAAAGAGGTATGATGGCTGGCTGCCCCTTTCCCTTTAAACAAATCACAGTTTTGACAAATACATTATTACAGACGTTAAACGAAAAGTTACTGAAAATGACCTGTGTCTTAAATCAGAAAAATATAAGTGAATTGAAGAATAAGTGTTTTGTAGTCTGTAAGCATTGTGATACCTGAATAAACTGAGCTGGGCTCTCTTGGACTACCTCTATCACCCCAGTTCTTTCTGGAGAGACTGCCCCGTCTGCTTCACATGTCCCATCCGGCCGACAGCGGACCAAGCCCGACCGGAGCGCTGCAGCGACGATCCAGCTCCGTAGGTTACATCGCCAAGGCTGAGGAATACCATAGCGTCAAGTCTCGCAGTGAGCTGATGTTTGAGAAACAGTCTGAGAGACACGGTCTGGCCACACGTGTCACGCCCGCTGCAGGTTAGTCATGCGTGCTGAACCGCGTTATACTCACTGAGATACTATGGTATACTAACACCACGGTACGGCATCATTGAGTGTTGCATGAACCTTTTGCAGTCTTCACATCTAACGATGATGGAGAGGTCTCTGAGCAGCTGTACTCTGAGATGAAGCCTGCTGTGGAGGGAGCCAATTACATCGTCAAGCACATGCACGAGAAGAATGACTACAATGAGGTAAGAGTTGAAATCTTGATAGTAAACGAAGGTTTCAAAACGGACGTACCGTAGTTCCACCCCCCGGTGAGGTTGTTCTAGTCCAGTAAGGGAAGAGCAATGTCGCTGCTTTCCGATTTGTCCAGTAGAGACTGTTCTCTCTCATTCCACACCAATCCGACTTCCCAGGAAAAGGATAACTGGAGTGGGATCGCCAGGACGGTGGACCGTCTCTGCCTGTTTCTGGTCACTCCGGTGATGACATTGGGAACCATCGCCATCTTCTTAATGGGCATCTATAACCACCCTCCCCCACTGCCTTTTGAAGACGACCCATTCAACTATTTGGAAGAGAGCAAGCGATACATATGATCCTCACCCCTACCCACTACTGCCATTACTGAGTTTACAGCAGTGGTGTTTTCAAGAGCCTTGTTTTCTCCACATACCTCTATAAGCGATTTATACTTTTTGCATGAAAGCTCTTTCTTTCTGATGTGTTATCATGTGTGGGGTTATTTCTATGGTTTGAAAACCTTGAACACTAATTTCTTGCCTGTTAACAAACCTTTCAACAACATCTCATTCGCCATCTCTCTCATGTGATGATGAATTGTTTGGTCAAATTTAATTTAAAGGAATAAATAATTAAATGACTTGATTAATTTAATTTTGGAATACCACATTTTGATTCATTTATTATTATTTATCTTTTTCATTTATGACATTTCTTACTGTACCGCCACATTTCTGACATGAGAAGTTTCCAGAAGGTTCAGTGTTGAATATTTTCTCTGGTCATTGAACTTTTTACTTGAGACTAGCATATTAATTCATTTTTACATTGCATTATTGAATAGGCACTACCACAAACTGGCATTAATATTTTAGTTCCCTCTCTGGTAGAAGCTCTTTCATTAGAAATCAGTTCACTCTCTCCAGACACTCTGATAGCTCAGAGACTGTTTTCCCTATTGAAACCTCTTTCTGAATTGTGGTGTTGTTTTTCGGTTTGTTTGTTTGTTTTCATTTTCTCCCCACTGTTGCTTTTTGTAGTAAATCTGTATTATCTTTTTAAAAACTTGAGAGGCTGTGCTGTTGCATCTCATGGCCACTGGTTGGCAGCACTGCACTGTCTTCATTAGTTGATCCATCTTAAGTCATGCCTGCTCTACCTGACAGTGTGAAACACCTGTCAGGAAAGATGCAAACTGTTAATGACTGTCAAATATCTGACTTTAAACTGTAAACAGAGTAAGAGCAACAGGGAAAAAAAGTGCGTAACTGGTAGGACTGAAAAGTCAGGATGCCGTCGAATAGAAAAACTTACCTTGATAAAGTTTCTCTCTATATCTCTTACCTACTTATCAGGTGGACTTGGCAGGGTTTTTTTCTGGCTGTCTGTCTGTCTCCCTCTGTAGCTATGTGTGAGAAGCTTCTAGAAGTGCTAAACTGCTGACAGAAGCGCTATGCTATATCTTGAATGTTTTTACCCCTCTGTTCCTTCACCTTCTAGTATAAAAAGATATGCTTTGTGTGACTAGTTTGTTTTTGTTGTTGTTGTCTTTTTTTTGCGTCCATTTATTAAATAATATTTAAAAAATCATCAGGAATGCTTCATGGCCAATTTTATTTCAGACTGAGTTTGCATTTCTGTTGTTTCTATTCATCTCTTATACATCTCATTCTTCTCAATGGCCTAAATAAAGAGGTGCTCAAAACTGCTCAACATGTTTTGGATTGTCTCAAAATAAGCATTTAATAATCAGACCAAAGTTAAAATGATACCATGCTAAAATGTCATGTTTTTTCATAACCATTTTTGTCCCAGTCAAATGAAGGAGGATTTTCTCCTTATGTTAGGGTCCCGGGCTTTCTTTCTTTGGCTTAACACCTCTGCTGAAAGCAGAATTAATAATTAATAATCCACATGCCCTTAGTTATTAAGTGAAAATTACTTTACTCTCTGTGGTATGTGGCCAACAATCTAAAGGGCTGACAGCTTTGATCGATTGGCTCTTAAAAACCTCGTTAGTGTGGTCCACAGAAATCGCTTGCGAGATTGGATCTGAACTCTCAACTTCGGATTGATCTGGAAATGAGATGGGGGGGGGGTGTAGGTGAAGACGGGGGACTGCTTCCACACTATCAAACCCCACCCCCCCCCGGCCTTGCTCCTCAGATTGCTCTCCTGGTCTGGTAGTAAGAGGTTTATGGCACACTATTGCTTTTCCTCTTAACAGATTTGTTAAACTTGTTGAAACAGCCATATTTCAGCAAGGCAGCTCCACAGCTGCGCTTGAAGATTCTCTAAAGACTAAGTCAGGCAGAAGTAATCACTCTGACAGGGAACCTTGTCATTCAGAGATCCCCAAAGCAATGGCTAAGAGCAGTAAGGTTGATTAATATCACTGGTGAACGACGCACTGGTATAACTGGTTAGATATTGCATAGCACAATGTTCACTAGTTCACTAAGCCTCTGCTTCCGTAAGCTATCGACTGAAAGGACAAATTAAGTGATAAAGGGTAATACTGCCCCCCCTCCACCCACCAGACAACTGTGTGCTCGACCCCCCTCCTCTCTGAAACATAAGAGGACATAAATTCTTATGACACACATCTTTTGAGTCTCCACTGATGAATGTTTTGTCGCATGACAGAGGACATAGTTACCTACTGTCTCCCTGAGCCAGGCAGACAGAACATAAAACAATCCTTGTTGGCCCCTGTACTATTCAGACTGCTCAACCAGTCTGTTAGCTTGCTTTTTCAAATGCACTGTGGCAGCAGCCAGCTCTGTTTGCTTAACCCACTTTCCCCCTGTTTTTGAAACAACATGTCAGTCCTTTTTCTCCGACACCAAAAGAAGACGGATGTTGTGATGGAGACAGGATTAAGTGGCATAAAGGCATTTATCCAGTCAGAAGGAAAAGCTTATTCCTCCCACTCAATAAAGGTTTCACACAGCACAGATTAAACTCCCACCTCCGTCTGGAGGTGTTTGTTTATCACACCATTCGCCCACAAAAGGCACTGTGAGGCAAAACAGGCGAGCGCAACGGGAAAAAAAAAATGCACGCGCATAAACACACACACACACACACACACACACACACACACAAGAAAAACGTTTTTATGTGTATGTGTGTTCACTCAGCCCTGTCCTGTGGCAGATAGTTCTCTGCTTTGTATCTGTCTGAACAGACAGGCCTCTCAACTGGTGCACAACTGTCACATACCAGTGATTGTGCGAGAACATTTTTCAAAAATAGACTTGAAAGATGATGTAGTCGTGACGTGTATCAACATAATGTTTAAAACGTAGCAAAGAAGGTATATAAACATTTAATGTCTTGAAAAGATTGAATTGAATGACATAAAAAAATAAACAAACAGCATTATGTAAAGATGATTCATGCAAGTAGATCTCAGGCTCCAGCTGACAATATCGTGCCTGTTTTATTAAGTTTTGCGTATATCTTGGCATATGAGTGCTGTGAACCATATGAATTGCTTTTATTGTAATTGACTGTGATATTAAAATGGCCAGCAGGGGGCAGACTGTCACACAGTATGTGCCACATAGAGAATATGTGGTGTTGTCATGGAATTGAGTGTCACTGTGGGCCCCTCTTGTATGATTAATGTTGACATACTGAGGTCCAATCTGGGCCCATGTGGACCTGGCACTAGCACCCTGTCTCCATCTGCTCCGGGTCTTAAGTATGTATGAGTTGGCGGGGAGTAACCCTGGTGACTGAAATGAGGACTTAAAAAAACGGGATTGTATAAGTATTTTTGAACTCAAATTGAATACATTTCCTTCAGTGTAGAGATGAACTGTTGATCTGCGTACAGTGCAGCAAACAATCACCCTCCTACCCCTATACATACCCTTTTCATGGTCATGTTACTGAGTGCCTCTCATAGAACTGAGAAATGTATTGCTGAGGATTGTTTTAAACATTTGCATCCCCCCCCCCCCCCCCCCCCCCCCGCCCCCCAGCCTCCATCACTTTCCATCTCGTTGTAGTTTTCATCATCTTGCTTGCGTTTCTCTCCCTGACAGAGTTCGAAAAACGACAGATTCCATTCTGATTTACTAGGGAGTAAAACTCACAAGGTAACACTCAAAGATTTAAAGATTAATATATTGGCCGTTTTAGGAGCCGAGCTGAATTTTAATGAAAGGCCTATTCGTAGTAAATCAGTGAGGGATATTTACCACGTCTCCTTCAGACTCAGTAGACCTATTAGTGCACATAGCTTTTCGCACATAAACGTTGACTGCTTTTACCAGAAACGTCCTGCATAGCATAGGTCTATCTAGATATACACTAACGGTCTCAACGCCTGCCTTTCAAGAAACCCTCTCTCCATTAAAAAAGGAACAGCGAAGACAGTTGTGTTCTCATGGGAAGTATTCATGATAATCCACTTTGTGACACCACTAACAACAACCAAGTGTCCTCGATTCAGTGTGTGGTTTCGGACTCTACGTTAATTTTGAGACGGCGAACATCTCGCACTGCATACCTACCCCATACGCCGCTGAACGCAGAAAAGCCAGGCTTTCCTCTGCGATACTCTCCTTACCCGCTAGTATGCGCCTGATTGGTACTTGTTTTGGGGAGAGTGAGAGGGAGTGCAGGCTTGAGGGTGTGAGAAGAAA
The DNA here is from genome assembly GCF_902362185.1 of Chanos chanos. Taxonomy (NCBI): domain Eukaryota; kingdom Metazoa; phylum Chordata; class Actinopteri; order Gonorynchiformes; family Chanidae; genus Chanos; species Chanos chanos. Next base: position 11,464,270 of record NC_044497.1, on the reverse strand, counting down.
GGCAGCGAGCACAGAGCGAAACCAGACGCATACACTTGGACCAGCTGAAGGAGGTGACGGTCAGTGAGAACTGTGTGAATATTAAAATGTGACTCCATTTAGTTTGAAGAGGAATTCATATCAGTTTCAAAAGGAAAATACGTCGGAAAACACGCGGGTAGTGGGAATGAGAAACGGGTGAGTTTTTCAGGGAGGACCAGTCGGGCGCACACTGTTGGCATGCGCTAATCAAGCCCACTAAATGCCACTGCGCGCTCATTCAGACACTACGAAACTTGTAGTGAGGATGAAATCGCGTCTCATAGCGCAAATTAAGCGCTAACGCGTGAAAACGGTTTCATCTCAACGGTCTCTGAAGAGGACGAAGGCATTAGAGCTGAACCCACGGAGGGTTTTTGAAAAGAGAGAACATTTTCGGCACCCCCCCGTCAAGCGGAACATAGAAACTTTCCCGATGGCCCTTGTCATGGAACCTGTTAGTAAATGGAGCCCTAGTCAAGTGGTGGACTGGATGAAAGGTAAATGATGGTGATTCGATCAAATCGGTTTAACAGTTGATGCGTGACTTGCGCATTAAATAACATTGGTTGAAAATCGTAATGCTTGGGGGTTTCATCTCAAATCCTTAAAAGACCTTTCATTTCTTTGATTTAAAAACATAGCATTTTTGTGGAACTGGAGCCCCCCCTCCCCCTTTTCCCTCTTACCTTCATGATAATTAATACAATCTGGTGGCTGATCGAACAGGTGTTTAGGCGAGATACTTAGACCAGAAAAGATCAAAGCACTGGACCTCTTATAAAGAGATCAAGAACAATGGTTCTTTCAGTATGTCTAATGTTTTTGTATCATTCGTTAACGAGTGCTACAAAATCATACGCAGATATTCAGGCATATTGAGGCAACCTTTTTATGTTGTGGACATACGTGTAAAGAGAAAACCTTCGAGGAGCCTTATCACGCACAGGTAAAGACAGGATATCTGAATGGTAGATTGGTAAAAAAAAAAAAAAAAACCAAAAAAAAAAAACCGCCTCAGTGCGGAGAGACAGGCACTTACATACTTTTCGCTCGTGTCATTCGTGGGCGTGGGTGTTTGGTTCAGAGTCGTAGTCATATCACAACCAGACCTGAGTTCTGATCAGTGATATGTGGGATCAATTTAGGATATCAACTTTGTGTCAGTTATTCCACATTTTAAATGTTTGTGATCCTGAGTCATCCCTTAAACAAATATTAAGATACTAAAACATTATGGCAGTCGACCTGCATGATACGTTAGATTCTCAAAGATACATAGCAAGGCAAACAAAAAAGACATATTTTATCAGCAGTTACAATTAGTTAATGTGTAGTTTAGGTCAGTCAGTATTTAGAGTCTGGATTAGGGTGACGTAGCGGTGATAATGGTTTATATTTTGTGAACTTATGGAGCACTTAACCAAGGCTCATGCCAGCATCACGATAGTGTTGGTACAGTATGCAGAGGGGAGTCTTACTCTGAGGGCTAGGTGTATGTATGTCTGTGTGTGTGTGAGAGAGAGAGAGAGAGAGAGAGAGAGAGAGAGAGAGTGTTCATGTATGTCAGTGACTAAACACTGAAGCGTCACTCTGAGAGCATTTGTTGGGAACAGCTGATACACAGTGCAATAGTTCAGGGGCGAAAACTGGAACCAGGCACACCCCATTCTAGTTTCTGTGCCAGCAGAGCCAACTGGGGGGTAAAAGAGAGGGAGAGAAAGAGGGAGAAAGAGAGAGAGAGAGAAGGGGGAGCCAGACTTTGATGCACAGTAACTTTTAGTGAATCACAATTTTGTGTTCAGCGTGCCAGCGCAGTTCTCATCATCATAAATATCCTGTTCTCTTGTGGAGCATTACGTAAACATCTTAAGTGAGTGAACCTCTGTATTTTTGATAAATATGGTCTTTTTCCTCCAGGCCCAAACTGACTCTGTCCCTCCTGTGGTAGCGCTTTATTGCTCTGATTAAACCAGATACAGTGCTGGTGCATTGGCACTATCATTCCTATTGTTGCCTGGGGAACCGTGGACCTATTCACTACTGACAGCAAAGTATTTACAAATGTTTGAGCAAGCTACAGCTCTACCTCTGGCTTTAGATATGTGGTTTGGGTTATGCGCTCCTGTTTCACAGCGATTCCAACATATGCACAGCAGGGCGCAGTAACCGGTGCCACGTTCATTCATCATCTGTAATGTGTTCAAATGCAGAAAGCTTGTGTAGCAATTAGCAGGTACTTTGATAAGGACAATGGGATCAAGCAGAGGTGAGTGAGAGCAGGATTCACAGGGTTGAGGCCGTAGGATGAGAACAGAGGGGTGACACACTAAAACCAGTGATACAGTTGAGAGAAGATATGACCAAACACTGAGATCTCCAGGGCCTGGTCGAAGGAGAGTCTGAGTAAACGAAAGAGAGTCGGATTGAATAGACGGGACGGGGTATAAAGGGAGACAGGCACAAGAGAGAGGGAGAGAGGGGTTGTGATGTAATTATAGTAATCTATGGTAATAACAGTTATCATTAGTCTGGTTGCTGTTCAGTCCCTATTTTTCCTAGCATTATTAATTACATTCATAAGTAACAGCCAAAATAAAGGCAACACTCGAGTGGATGTGGGATACAAAGTATATAGAAAACAGGTGTTTCTACACAGGTGCAGTTTCAGACCTGATGAAGCAATTAAAATCTCATTTTTCTCAGGATCATGTAGAAAAGTGCTGAGCAGACCTAATCATCCATTATTTTAGTTGTCGCAGCTAAAGCAAGACGTCTCGGGTGGCTTTGGCTACGTTCGGAACACGCCTGACGTTAGCTTTGGTTTTGCAGACCGCTCAGCTTGGGTAGGATGGCATAGAAATCTGATGGAGTGGCAGAGACAGAGATAGAAATAGAGTTGACAGATAGAGTCATCTTTGAGCTGAAAGAGCACACTCCTCAACTCTGATGTCCACAGAGATTCGAGGTGATATCCATAGAGACGACAAACTCCGAGCTAGTTCATTGCAAGTATAAATTTAGGGGTTCTACAAATGATTGCATCAACAGCAAAAAGGAGTACTACGCAAGTAAAGTGGTGCAAAGACTACACACACAGGACTACTGAGCAGAAGAGGAAGTACTTTTATTGGTCACACACGCACACTAGAGCAGTGAGCAGTGAAATGCAGCCACCCATCCTGTAATTCAGTGAACACACACTAGGAGCAGTGACCAACTCCAGGTCTTTTGCCAGTGCCTTGGTCAAGGTCACTGACAGTCCTAGCACACATGTCTTTGGAAACCGGAGCACGTGGAGGAAACCCACCCAAACACAGGGAGAACATGCAAACTCCAGACAGAAAGGACCTGGGACGGCCCAGGATTCGAACCCAGGGCCTTCTTGCTTTGAGGCAGCAGTGCTAACCGCTGAGCCACCTTGAAAAAAACAGTCACCAGAATGTTCACCTGAATACTCCCTCAAACCCTTCAGACCGAGAGGATGAATACACACCAAAAGATGAATGCACGTGAACACACATCAAAAGAAAGCCGAAGGCTGAAGTAACAGGTGACAGAGTGGTGGCGTGTGGCGTGTTTGTGTGTGTCATGCACGTCTCCACGACTGTGTCTCCTCTCAGCTGAATACCCAAGACGGTGTTTTCCACCATCCTCAACGAAACACAGAATGATGGAATTTTCTTGTGGAGGAACCTCGCTGCATCCCTCCAGGATATTTCTAGACACTGGTGGTATCTGGGCCAGAAGGCATTAAAGCTACACGCTGACAGCTTGTGGTGGCACAGCAACCTATTAAACCACTTTATATCAGTGTTCTCGTTACTTTTATAAATATCGCTGTATTATTTGGAATTATTGTTCATTCTTGTGTGTGAAATTTTTCTTTTTTTTTTTTTTACCGTTGTCATCCGTTAGATGTTAAAATATTTCCAAAGGAGTCATATAAGGAAGGAGAATGAAGCTCCATTTACTAATCGCAAAGAGCCTTGACAAGACAAGACGTAGGAATTTGGAGAGAATAATGACAACGTATCTTTATTATCACACCATCATCACACTATTTCTGAGTTTGCCTCTCAGTTAACAATTTCAGCTTATCAGATACAAGATATACGTTCAGCACCACATAAAGCTCTCGCAAAAAAAAAAACAAACCCCTCCGTCTGAACTCAACACGTTACTTCCCCCCTCCCCCACTCTGCACAAAGGTTCACTAAATACCATGTTTATCAAAGGTATACTCAGTTTTCAAACAAGAGATAAACCCCAACCAACAGCTACCCCAATTAACATAGGTACGGGTGGGAACACTTATACTCGAGTCGGAACTAGAGTCGGACCCTGTTTTAAAAAGAATATTTTCTGTTGATGGCTTCAGACCTAATGGGGGTGGAAATATACTCTTTTTTTTTTTTTTTTGTCCGTGCTTTTGTTGTCGTGCCTCAGAACCGCTCTGACGGAGAAGGGCCGATTTAAATTCATGTGGGGAGGGGGAGCAGAGGAGACGCTCTTTAGAGAACACTGAAGGGCTGTCAGGAGCTCTGAGACCCAGGAGACCCTCAGCGTTTCATGCCAGCAATTTACCACGTTTGGAGAGGAGATGTTTAGCATGCTTTTGTCAGAGGCCTGTGGCAAAATATAACAGTTCAATCAAAAAAGCTACGAGCAAACATAAACAGCGACTACACCACAAGAGCTGCTTATATAACCCATTACAGTTTGGAAAATGACTATACTTTATCCCTTGTGCTGTGCGTTTATGATCTGTGATTATCTTATGTTGAGCTCCCACCATGATGAATGATTTTTGCTTGCCCGCTGTAGATTATCTTTGGAGTCATACATGTCCGCTGTCTGACTCATGAGGAAGAGCTATGGGCAGTTGTAACAGCTGTGTAATGCTGGACAGTATATCACTTAATTCTTTCGAATATGTGCAAGGGCATTAATCCCTTGTTTTTTCCAATGCAACAGTTGGAACCTCAGTGAAATTCGTATGCGTGTGTGTGTGTGTGTTTGTGTATATGTGTGTGTGTGTGTGTGTGTGTCTGTGTGTGTGTGTGCGTGCGCGCATGTATGCATCTGTGAATGTGTATGTTGCCTATCCACAGTCAAATCCTGTGATGCATATAAGCATAGAGCCTCCAGCTAGGTTCTGACTGCTCTTTCTCCCTCTTTCTCTCTCTCTCTCTATCTCGGATTAGCTCACTGACTTTAGAGCTTAATCTCTAATGGAGTTCTACATGGTCACAGTGCTTTAGCTTCTCTCACTCCAGCAGATAGACAGTCGTGCACTTTCTATCCCTCCTATAAAATGCTCTGGCTACTGTCCATGTGTGCAGCTACAGTTTTGTCACCCACATACTGACTCAATTTCTGCTTATAGCTGCTCAGCAACTGCTGTCTATGCTCAGTCAAGTCAGCAACAGTCAAAAAGCATGGACTGAAATAGGCTGAGAATCTGCGTTTGTATGCTTGAGCTGTAGTCCTTGTTCTATTGGACCACAGTACTTCTTCACGGTTCACTTAACGACTGCATTTGCTTCAGGAGCAGTTGTCTCTACAATCAGTTCATCTCTAAACCAGCCTGGATTCGGCTCAATAAAAGCATCCGTCTTGTAGCTAACTGATTACAGAGATCAGTAATCAGCAGAGACTGTATACCGAGGTTTGAATCGATTACATCACAGATCAATGAACACGATAAGTGGAACCTGAAGCTGATTATGGTGTGCGTTGGTCAGTAAAGGTCCATATCTGTCTCGGCAAAAATTGGGCTGCGGGCGCAAAGGCGTTTCAGGTTCGAATGACGTAAGAACCCGTTTTCTGTGACTGTGATGTACTTGTTCGGTTCTGCCTGTTGTTATTTTCTGCATAAACTCTTTAACTAATGAACTGCAGAGAGCCCCAGCGCCCGAATGAAATGGCTTAACTGAAAGATGAAAGGCCAGATAAAATACATGGCTTTCTTTCTCCGCGCGCCGTGTTGGTCTAATTGATTGTGATGTATGACAGCGGAGTGGCTGGTCTTTGTGATGGTCGTCTGAAATCAAGCTGTTTTTTCGTTGGCTCTTGGTGAGAGAGATGGTGTGTTGTTTTGCTCTTTGTTGAGTGTGTGATAGCTACAGTGAAATTACTGTGTTCTCCTCCCACTGCCGCCTCCTCTTCTACTGCCCTCCCTCTGTTCATCCTACATTTGTTGCACATGGCTATATGGAGGGTCACAAATATATACTGACAGACGCATGTGCTTCACGCACACGCACACACTCACACACACACACACACGCACACACAGAACTCTCTTGTCTCCAGGCTGAGTATTTTGAGAATTCCAGTCTTGTCTCTAGGGTGTGTCCTATGGGAACACATGAATAGAATATTCTATTTCGCATGACATGTGGTTAGGAGACTGTGTGGTAGAGGGGAAAAAAGAGGACAGGCAGAGAAAGGCAGAGAGATGATAGATAAATAGAGAAAGAGAGAATGTTTGCACATGCGTACATGCACACACACACACACACACACACACACACACACAAACACCCATGCTGCTGTGGCCTGGGTTGGTGCGTTGTCAGGCTTGTGTGTGTGTGGGTGTATAGCTTTGGCTCTGGGCAACTTTTACCTCCTGTGAAAGTGTGTAAAAGTGTGTCGATGTGCCGTCAGTGGGAGTTAAGGGTGTGAGTCAGCTCTGAGTCATTCTATACCACCCAACATAGAGGTACAGCTCTCTGCAGTACCCACAAACCATCCAACAACACGCACAACAAACTTACCAACACCATACTGTACTTACCACAATAACCACTCTGAGCAAGAGACTTCTCACTGCTGTACATGGAAAGCACAGCACAAATATCAATACTGGTCAATAAGCACAAGAGTATCAAAGAGAAAAAGCGAGAGAGTAAAAGAACAGCACTACACTAAAGCTCAGCTTTCTGAGCTAAACACACAAATCCACAAAAAAAGCAAACATTCGTTAAAGACTATAATTATTTATCCATCAAAATGAGCCAAAGGGATACCATGTCTTGTGGATAATGTTGTTTCATGTAGTTTGACACACGTTGTATAGATGACACATTATGTCACACAGTCTTGGATACGCTGTATAGAATACACTTACTTGGATAGATAACAGTAGAATTACGCACCCATTCCCATTTGCTAGAAGCGGTCATAGAGAGTTATGTAATGTTGCGGTATTGCTGAGTTTGACTTCATCCCAACCTGTTTCAGTATTATGGAGTTATACAACAATTACCCTTCTTACATATGCGTTATAGCTGTTTTAGAACTAATTATTCACTGGTAATAGAGTTGTCAGAGTCATCGTAGAGCTGTTCACTCATCAACTATTAAACTATTGATGATTGTGATAATTCAAGGGACTTGATACAGTTAAAGAGATACATCATCATATAGACATTGTTCATGAAAGCCACACATGGTCATATGTCCTTGGCTAATGTTGATTATGGAATAGAAGATCTTTTGAAATGGGAGGAAGGAGAGGACAGGAGAAGAGAAAAGAGGAGAGAAGACAAGAGAAGAGGAGAGGAGAGGAGAGGAGAGGAGAGAGTAGTAGGGGGGCCCAGAGAAGCGTGGCCTGCCTGTCACCCTGTGTTCTGATATCCTGCACTGAGCTGTCCTTACTGCTCTATATCACTCCCAGCCAGGCAGACACACACACACACACAAAAACGCACACACACACACACACACATACACACGCACACGCACACGCGCACACACACGCATGCACGCACGCACGCACACACAGACACGCACGCCCGCACACAGACTCACACATGCACACCTGCACGCACACACACCTGCACACCCATACCCACACCCACACATACACACACCCGCACACATGCACACACTCACGCACACGCACATGCACACACATACAGTACAAGTCAAAAGTTTGTATTTTCTACATTGTGCTTTGTTTACACTTTTTTAGCTTACTAAATAATTCCATATGTGTTATTTCATAGTTCTAATACCCTCAGCATTGTTCTACAATGTAGAAAAGAAAAATAACAAAAATAAAGAAAAACTATTGAATTAGGTGTGTCCAAACTTTTGACAGGTACTGTACACACACACACACACGCACACACACATACATGCACAAAACCATACAGACTTGCTCATCTGTAAATACTCTTAGTAGAGTCTTATTAAGGACACGTACGTTCACGAACAAACATGCTTACACAAGTGTGTCATCAGACCTGTAAGCCTGTGTGACTGAGCGCGTGTGCTTGCTACAATCTACCTAATGTTGGAAGAGGATAATTAGTGATTTTTTGTAAAAAAAAATGGACTCACTCAAAGATTTAGTCTAAATGTGAGGAGTTGTTTCCTGCTAAATGCAATAGAATCTCGTATTCAGGGCTAATCAGCTACGCTATAATGAGGGCACAGAAATATATATGTAAATCAGCATGTGGGGTCTGAGGAATACAGGGGTGGTCTAATAGCACAATAGCCGTGATCTGATGTGTGAGAGAGTTCACGGCTGGTTCACAGATATTTGCAGGATTTAAGCTTTTCTATATGGAGGGATGGATATGAGGGAACGGGAAGCCTAGATCCGGCTTTTTATACAGCTCTTTGGTTATTCTGAAGGAGGGTGAAATATCTTGGGTTTCCCTGACCTCCGTGTAGCTCTCCAATGCTTTGTCGTCTTAACCCGTATCTACGGCAACCACCTCCATGGCCTCTGGGTAGCCATAGTGGCCAATTTGTGCAGCTTGCCTTTCAGTGGGATGAGTGAAGTTAAACATGTTAGGCTTGCTTCAGCGGCTAGACTGTGAGAGCCTTTTTTTTTTTTTTTTTTTTTGATGGGCAACTTCCCTCTGGCCTCTGCGCAGAGTCAAACTCCACAAACGCTCTCAGTATGGTTGTTTAATATGCGTCGAGAGCTGGTCCATAGCTTCCTCTTTGTACATAACCTTGAATTCTCTGGCTATGTAACCCTTCTTTTCGCTCTCTTTCTCTCTCTCCCTGTCTCTCTCCCTTTCCCTCTTTCTCTCTCTCTCTCATGTGTTCTATATTCCTCTTTCGGTTTCCCTTGTTTTTTTTTTTTTCTCTGAGGTGTACTTAGGTATAGTGGAGGCAGTGTGTACTCTCAGAGCCAGCTGTAGAGTATAAATAATGTACTGTAACAAAGTGAAGAGCTGCTCTGATTCTCTCTGTCTCTCTCTCACTCTGTGTGTGTGTGTGTGTGTGTCTGCGGCGTAACCATATTGCTGGTCTGTAAATAAGCGTAGTGCTTCATTAATAATCTACTACAGACACGAATTAATCTCACGCTGCTCCGACTGGAGCAGGGGCCTATCTGCTTCACTTATGGTGAAGGGTTTCTTCAAAGAATCCCCGTGAAAGCGTGTGTGTGTGTGTGTGTGTGTGTGTGTGTGTCGCGTGTGCGCGTGTGTCTGTATTTTTGAGAGCGAGAAAGGGAGAAGGTGTGCGCGTACGGCTATGAGAGAAAGAGCGTGGAGTGAAGAAGGGGGGGTGGGGGGGGGGGGGGGTTTATTTGTCGGGCTCTCTCTTTCTTTCAACTTCTTTACCTCTTTTGTTTCTCCCTGCCTCCCTTTACAATCAGCCTCTTGCTCCCTCTTATCAACATGCTGGTGAGGCCGTGCGCTTCTCCCTCTGACAGTGATAGACGACGTAGATTAACGCTGGACTTTCATAGAGATGCTTTCTCTCTCTCTCTCTCTCTCTCCATCCTTTTTTTTTCTTTCTCTCTGGAGAGGCTTTTAAGAACCCCACAATCCATTGCCCACCCATAGCTAGCTCTAGCTACAATTAACAACTAATTATCAGACTATTAACTTCACTGCCGTCCTATGAGAGTCACAGCAGATGAACATAGCATTAACAAAAGATTATTATCAGCGTGAATCTTATATCAGCAACATCAGCAATGTGTCACTGAGCTGGCTATGGTTCAAGAAACAATAAACAATTTACTTGTCAGTCAAGCCCGCAATGTTTTAAACATCATTAATACTAATGAGCGGCGGCAGGGTTCTTTTTTGTCTGGTCTTTTCAATGTGGAGATGACAGCAGATACAAAAGATGTTCTCAAATCACTTTTTGCATGTCCAGTGGAGTCAATTTGGGTTCTGAGGAAGAAACCAAGTCAAGTTTTAAATCGTGGAGAGACACGAATGAGTAATGTCTCAAGGTCTTTGGTAAGGTGTCCAGTCTCCAGCCTCTTTTGGCAATGAGCGTTCAGCTCTCTGTGCGTCTGTACAATTCCATTATTATGCTATAAAACCTGCATTTATTTAAAATGAAGACTTGTACAAGAACAAGCAGTATGTGATCACAATGAAATCTTCACTTTGAAGGAGTCTGAGATATAGTAGTAAATAAAAAAATAACGGTAAGATTATGAAACATGACATTATAAAATAAAGTATTGTCTCTTATCTAGAATAGATGTATGTAAGCTAATCTGAGTAACTGAGCTTCTTAATGCCTTTATCAATGACAGTGGTGCTAACACATTCTCCAGCGAATGAAAGACTAGTGTTTGTATGTGAAAGCCATTGGAAGTCACACTGCTGGTATCAGTTGGGTTGCTGTGAATTTAGAATTGTTGCCTCTCCTTTTTTCCATCCCTCTTTCAATAACCAGTGCTTTTATGTCTGGTTTGGTGACAGTTGTTATATTACTTTGATTTATGTGTATTTTACGCCGGTTTTCTGAGTCATACCTAGAGGGTACGAAATCATTTCTTACTCGATTTAAAATATATATGAGTTTGGACATGGACTGAGGCAGTGCTCACTGCAGAACTTCAGATGGCTTTGTAATGAAGTTATGATTTAGTTTGAATGAAGTTTTGAATGCCTAGACCCGGCCAGGTGACCCGAGTTTCCTCCTAGCAAATGTTTCTTTAATGTCACCGCAAATTATGTTGACTTGTGCAGTTTTAAGGAAACAGAGTCTTCGCGATATTTATTGTTTGTGTTTAACTAGCATTGCTGTTAAGAGATTTAGCCAAAGAGCTTGTTACAGGGGCTGCTGATGAGGCAAACTGCATTGATTAGGTGTGGAGCGATGATTCAGCGTTTTTTTTTTGTTTTTTTTTTATTCAAGCTCTTCTCTTTTTTTGAAAGTGAGATCCCTGCAGTGATCTTCTTTTCCTTCTCCCAGCTGAGGGGAAATGCACACATACACACACATACACACACACACGCACGCACGCACGCAGGCACACTTCGAGGGCTGGTTATGTCAGTCAGCTGTCTCTCAGTGCTGAAGTGATGGATGTGTTTGAAACTTAGGGGAGGTTATAGATTTTACAGCCCCTGACACTCCTCAGTGTGATGTGTTATCTGTAGTTCTGATGACGTATTGATAAGAGCTATGAGCAGGTGATACAGAATTAGTCCCTGAGGAGGACGTCACGCTGAAAAGTCACAGGGAGATGTGGGGAGGTATAGACACCTGTTTCTTTTCTCATCAGTCGCTCTCTCTCTCTGTTTCTCTCTTTCTCTGTCTCTCTCTCTCTCTCTCTCTCTCTGTACTCTGCAGGGCTGGATGACTGTCTCCAGCAGTACATTAAAAATTTTGAACGAGAAAAAGTGGGCGGAGACCAGCTGTTGCGGATCACCCACCAAGAGCTGGAGGACCTGGGCGTGTCCCGTATCGGCCATCAGGAGCTCATCCTGGAGGCAGTGGACCTCCTGTGTGCACTGGTAAGGGTTCCCAAAAGCACTCTCCTCTTCCACCTTGCCATACAGCAGTAATCACACAACGCAGCCTTTCCATTAATTTTAGTGAACTCGACCGGACATTAAACTAACAACTCTTCGGAAAGGTAGAACATCATGTTCTTTTCAGTCGTAAAGAGTTATTCGGTAATTCTGTCTTTACTCGCAAAAATGCCAGCCCAAAGAGACAGCGCTGATGGATATTGTATTGTACCTTCTGGCTGTGTACTGACGTCTTTTACTGTCAGAAAAGTTTCGTACTCGTGCATTTACCGCTCGCTGTGCGAAACGGCACCACAGTGCCACAGGTGTCACAGTGGGCTTTGAAAAACATGACTGATGATAGCTGGTGCTAAATTGGGGATTTAAAAAGAAACAGAAGGAGGAGGGACGGAGTGAGATGGAGAGATACGTGAGGGGGGGGCGTGTGGGAGGGGGTGCGTACACAGATGTGGAGAAACGTGAGCTTGTGCATTCTCACGTTTGACCCTTACTCAGGCTCTCGCGTGTTCCCGAAATCCCCTTATGTAATTTAGCACTTAGTAACTATCCCCTTCTGTCTCTCTCTCTCTCTCTCTCTCTCTCTCTCTCTCTCTCTTATTCCTGGATTGTGTGGTATTAAAGTGATGACTTATCTGCCCACGCTTTTCATAATGTCAGCCAGATGGAGGGAGGGGACAGACAGAACAAGACGTTTGTGCTCATCACACTTGTAAAATATGCCTCATACGCCTCCATTGTTCCACTTCTCTATCTCTAACGCTCCATTTTCCCTCTGGATTCCCCCCCCCCCCCTCTCGATATCACTCTACAAATCTCCTGTATTTTTAATTGGGTGATGTTTTTTTTTGTTTTGTTTTGTTTTGATGTTTCGATTTTATCTACGCGCGAATCTGCGATTGTGATATGAGTGACTTTCATAGCAGCTCTGCTTTGACTGTCGGATTTGCTTTTTCAATACGACGTGATCTTATTAGACATTTTACTATCTGTTGCAGATTACACGAGATTTCATTTCAGTTTGGTGACATCCATTTTTATTGTGTTTGCGGCTGATCGTCTGTGATTGACATTCCAGCACAGACAGACCTTCCGTTTTTTTTGTCATTATTTGTGACATTTTAGAGATTTGTGTTATTGATCTGTCTATGCTTGGTGTCTGATTTATTTGTCTGTAACGCATCAGTGATTTTGCGTCTAGTTTTTTTTTTCCTGTGGCAGCAGTGGTACAAGTCTTTTTGGGCTGGTAGCAATTTGTTGTCACAAATTCATCAACATTGTGTTCAGCTCAGGGTTCCTCAGATCCTGTAAGGGAGATTTAGAGCCCTGTTTGCTTGCACAGAACCCAAACACTCTAGTCTCTGAGAAATTCGTATACTGGTTCTCCAAATGAATATGAGTATTGAGTTAGTAGAGGAGCAACTAGCTTATTGTATCCTGACCCTGCCAATGAATCATTCATTCATTTATTCATTCATTTCATCTATCTATCTATCTATCTATCTATCTATCTATCTATCTATCTATCTATCTATCTATCTATCTATCTATGTGCCTGTCTGTTCCTGATGGGGATGTATTGTCTTCTACTCAACATTGTCAGCTGCACATTAGTTCCTGTCTGAGTATTAGGGGAAATCATTTAGGTAAAACATTCCATTATTCTGTTACCATTCACAGTCTAACACCCCATTCCATACCATGATTTATCTGCACAGAAACACTCATGATACAAAGGTGATTTTCCACCTGTCACTGTAACACATGTCATACTTCACTTTGGTGGTATATTTGGTTTTCTTTTAGCTGCCAAGAGTGGCGTTCACCGACCGATGGAAATTGTCTGGTACAGTTGGGCCAAAGTGTTTGCAGTAAATAACTCAGTCAGTTTGCTACTGGGATCAACATTTTCCCACAAACTTTTTAATGGTGATAAGCTTTTGCTAACAGTCTGTTTGTTCCCCCTTATTTTCTCTTTCTGCTTGAGTTTTCTGCGCACAGGTGACACAAGCACACGCATCACATCCAGGTGGTGACAGTTTTTGGAAAAAAAAAAAAAAAAACAAGTCCACAAGGCTTGCAGCTCTACTAGCCTACTTAAGAGGCAGTTGAGCAATCTCGTTCTGCCAATCCACACAGCGACGTGTTCTTGAAACAACGTTGATTAGATACCAGGCAAAATGCGTTGAGTTAACATCGGTGTTTGTTTGATCTCCAGTGTTGAGTTAGTATTGATCTTGCTCATTGTATTGCCTATTTAATTGATCATCTATTCAACAAAAAAACTGACCATATTCTTTGCTTGTTCAGCATTGATTCAACACTTAAAGTACTGCGCTTGCCCGTGATTGAATGAACATTGATTTACCGCTGAAGTACCATTTTGTATTGTATTGTGAAACAATATTGAATCAGTTAGTCTGTCATAATTGATATAACATTGAAAGCATGCCAACCTGGACATCAAAATGTACTCAGTGTATTCAAAATGTAATCAGCAGTGACATTCTGTTTAGTGATGTTCCCGTCTCTCAGACTTACACAAACCCCTGACTGGTTGGGGGAGGGGCTTAGACTTGCCAGGTATTATCAGTCACCTCTTTTCACCTCCCAGCAGTAACATGCTCAGAGGTCCACGTCGTGTTCCTCAGATCCATCCTCTACTCAGGTGTTCTTGACCAGTCAGCGGGTGCACACCTACCCATCTGTGAACCCTGCCAACTGTGTTTGTGTGGATGCCTGGTCAAGCCGGAATAAAACCCTGGTCTCTGTCGTCTTTTTGCTAACGTCTCTGTCTGCCGCGGCATCTGAGTACCTGATTTGTTCTCTTTTTCCAGAAATGCATTACATGTTAACATAACAGCCTAATGCAGGTGCATTGTGATTGACACATTCCTTAGCAATTCGTGTGTTTTTTGAATAGTTGGTCCCTGGTTGGCGCGCATTTTGCCGCCCTCGCCAAAGTGCCTGGTTCACCTATATGGATGGATCTCTCATCAAAACCTATTATCCAACCACCCTCAGCCCTCTGACCGTAACAAGGATCCATGTTCTGTTATCAGAAGTTCTGTCTGCCGTTCGTCTATACATACGCATCTCCACGTTCAATCATCTTTATTATAATGTTGTGCCGCATTGGCTTTTTGACTATGATTGGCCTTGCTCTGCATGATTATTAAATTTTGTTGCTAATTCAGCAGTCAGGTTTTTCAGTGTCAACTGTTCCATGCTGAAAACCTCACATTGTATCAAAGCTGATAAGTGCTCATTAACCCCGCGCCAACAGTATTCGGAGGAGGGGGCAGCTGGCAGGGGCTTGTCTCCCCGTTGCTGCAGCAACTCCCTGTGATTGGTCAGGGGCAGTAGGGGTATTAGTGGTAGAGGGAGCTGATGGACATGGTGAACCTCTGTGTGCTTTATATCTGGTGGTTAAACAGAAGTGGACAAACATATGTCTGAATGACCTCCCCTGCCAGTGTGGGGGCTGTGTGGGCCGAGGTGAACGGAAATACAGGGAAACTGGACAACTTTAAATTGGATCAAAGGATAATTACAGGCATTAAACAATTAACATTGTTTCAAGTACATTTTGTTATCTGGGTTGGCCTACTGTCAATGTTATGTCAATTACAGCCCTTAATTGATATAAAATAAACTAAACAACTATAACAACTAAACAAAACTTCAACACTAGATCAATGATTATTCAGCCATGGGTGAGCGTAGTACTTAAATGTCAAATCAGCGTTGATTCAGTGTTGGACAAGTTGATTCTTCAATGTGGAGTGCCTGGCCAATACAGGGATTAAGATCAATGCTAAATCAGCTTTGAATATTGATCGTTTTAAGGCTCTGGCCTGATATCCAATCAGCGTTGTTCCAAGGACATTCAGCGATCTGTGACCGTAATATAATGTGCGGTAAGTAGTCACTGAGTGTGCTCCTTTTCAGCGTTAAAATCTTCCCCTGGTGTCAAACATCAATGTTGAAAAATTCACCAAATATCAAGGTTGAAGCAATATTACTTAACATCACATCTCAATGTAGAAAAGCTAACCAAATGGCGATTCAGGTTGAGCATTGAGTTTTCAGTGATGACCTTAAATCAATGCTTGTAACTGTGTTTCAGTGTTGAATCAATACCACCTTGCCTATCTGGGAAGGCTGTTTTGACACTTAGCGTTGTGAGTGCTTGCTCACAGCTGTTTAACAAGTGCTCTGAGACAATGCACAATTTAATAGCAAGATGATATAAGTAGACTGCAATTCTTGTGTTTGTCATGCTTTAAGGATATTGATGCACGCATATTTTTCTACTCAGTTAAAACACATAGTTCATAGCTACTTGCTCTTAGCTAAAAGCTACTTGGATTAATGCGAGTAGTTCAAATTTGAAGCTACTCAGGAAAATTTAGAGGTCTCACGTGACCAGTTTCCTCACAATCTGGAGCCCTGTACAGTAGCACTGATACTCCTCTACCTTGCTTGAACAGTCATGGGCAATTTAAGCTTTATTTAACCTACCATACCATACCAAGATCACAGTGTGTGTGTGTGTGTGTGTGTGTTTGTGTATAAGACAGTGAGTGTGTCTTCATGAAACTATTATAACTGAAGCAAATATGTCTCATTGTTATACAAAGGGCCTTGTCAATCTATGTGGAAACTGAAGTTTAGATTGTTTTTTTTTTTTCCTGTTGAACTTTTTAGATCGTGAGAAATACTTTGCTGCAAATACCACATTGATATCAATCAAATATTCTTTTGTGGATCTTATGGAGCTTCTCATAATGTCTTCACCCAGCTTGGTTTTCAGAGCTCATTTTAAGTAATGCTTGAGTTATTCTAATGTTTCAACTCCCCGTATTCTGCCACTTTCATTTTAATTAGCTTTCAGACGCCATAAGTACACATTATCATCTTTGCATAGTAATCACTGGGGCTGCCTGTCCTGGTCAGGTAATCGGAGACCGTGTGTGTGTGTGTGTGTGTGTGTGTGTGTGTGAGAGAGAGAGAGAGAGAGATTTGAGATTGGACTCTTCCAAGCCGATTTGGGCTCTCTCTCTCTCTCTCTCTCTCTCTCGCTTTTCTCTGTGTCTCTGTCTCTGCTTATCTCTTTCATTCCTGCTGTTCCATGTAGAAAGCTGTTATCTGACGCTCAGGCCGTATATGCTGCTGTCAGGCAGAGTGGCAGATAATGGATTTGCTTGGAGGATTCTCCTCATCTTCTCATCACTGTCTGAGCTGTTGTGACCTGTCTCATTCCTCGCACATCCCAATTATACACTGGTGTTTGTGTGCGTGTGTGTGTGTCTTTTTGTGTGTATGGGGGGAGGGGTAGAAAGAGAGAGAGAGAGAGATTTGTGAGAAGGACAAGGTTGAAGACCAAGCATCGCCCATTACTCCTGAGGAATCTTCCACAGGCCAACACATCTTAAATGAGATGACCTGATCCGCACAAACTGATTTACCCTCTGATTTACCAAGATGCCCCAGCAACACTTGTCAACCCTCAGCTCTACATCAAGACCTGTGTGTGTGTGTGTATGTGTGTGTGTGTGTGTTTCCATGCAGTGCTATCTCCAATCAATATCAACCCTGTCTTCTGTCAAGTCAGTCAGGGACAAGACACTCTGTCATCCTGCCACAAACATCCCAGCACACACACACACACACACACACACACACACACACACACAAACACACGTGTGCACACGACACACAGAAACACACAGAGCCTTGTACTTTCAGACAGAGAAGTGACACAACACATTGTGACACAAAGAAAGTCATACTTAGGATTTTTTTTGTCCATAGGTGGGGTCACAGTAGCACTCAAACAAGCAAAGACAATACAATAAATCTTCAAACCAATCTCTGCTGGGAATCAAGATAATATTATGTTTGGCAAAGGCTTAAGCCCCTGAGAAAACCAAGAATATCCTTTCAGTGCCGCAACATATGGAACATAAACAACAAAGGATAAAAAAGACAAATAGATTTGTTTCTGAAGTTGTTGCGGGTCTTAAAGTTTTCTGTGAGGTGTACTGACAGAGTTTTGCAGGGGCATGAGGTGAGAAAGAGGAGGTAGTCGTGTGCTAGCTAACTGCAGAGATCCTCCAGGTTCTATTTATAGCACACTGTGCGCTGTAATCGGGAAGTTCTGTCTCCGCCTCCTCACAGCACCTCTGAACACAAAGAGTTCTCTTACAGATCCAGGTGTTGAATATTCATTTACACAAACACACACACACACACACACACACACACACACACACACACACACACACACACACACAAAACTTACATGCATGCACATACACACTTACACGCAAGCACGCACACACCCACACGCGCGTGCACACACACACACATACACATACACATACACACACGTATACACAGAAGCAGAATGAGTGTTTCACATAAACACAATCTTTTCTGATGTTAATTGCATTGCACTTGTCATTGTCTCTCATTTTCACCTCTTGTTTCCTCATCAGTTTTACTTTTGACCACTTAAATGACACACCTCTAAGTAGCAGCATGAGCAGATGGTCTTTGTCTCTCTTTTCTGACAGAACTACGGATTGGAGACGGAGAACCTGAAAACTCTGTCCCACAAGCTCAATGCCTCCGCCAAGAACCTGCAGAACTTCATCACGGGGAGGCGTCGGAGTGGCCATTACGACGGCCGGACCACACGCAAGCTACCCAACGATTTCCTCACCTCCGTTGTAGACCTCATCGCTGCTGCTAAGAGCCTGCTGGCTTGGCTAGATAGGTTAGCCCTGCACAGAGCTGCATACACACATGTATTTATAAACACACACACACACACACACACATATTCTCATAACAGTCAGACAGTGTAGTTACAGCTTACTTCAATAATTTATCACACACACACACACACACTTAAACAAAGAGCAATGTGTATACATGTCAAATAATAAAATAACTTATGAAATAATTACACAAACAGTGTTTTTCAATGATATGGTTAAAGTTAATAGTTTTGACAAGTGGAAGTCAGGCTCTCTGTCAGAGGACATCTTGCCCTGTGGGCTTTCCTCAGAGGACAGAATTGATAATATAACAGGTGTGACACCAGACAGAATAGGTTTCAAGGCTGTCTAGCCAACTGTTTGTGGGTCGAATGCCGAACTTTCTTAGGCCAGTAGGTTCTGAACCCTATTAGTTGTTTGGATAGGTCCTTGACCCGTGAAATTGATTTGAGATTTTCTCTTCTATTACAGCAACGCTTTTTTACTTGAGGTGACTTTTTAATCAGTTGTTATTGATTGGACTTTGATCATTAGAGTGTTTCTAATTTACATGGATAGAGTGTTTGATTCGGTACTTTCCAGTCAGGGTAGAATCTAATTGGTTGTGTTTCTTTTTTTTTTAACGGCCCTTTTATTACCTGTGAGCATGAAAGAGGTCAATTTGGGTCAAAACCCAAATCAAGAGGGCAACAAGTACTTCTCTGTCATGTCTTCAGACAAAGTGACAGCGCAAGAAATTAGAGTGACTCATACTTACCCATGATGCCATGCTGCAAGGGTGATATGAGTGTGTATGTGCCAAGGGCTATGCTAGGTATTGGAGGGTCTCTTGTGTAACTTGGAGAAGGAGTGGTGTTATGTTTCTGACCGCACAAACACAATTATGTTGATTTCCATTTACGTAACAGTCATGAGCAATCAGACACAAAGATGAGTGAAGAGCACTTACGTAACTTAGGCTATTTTTCTCCCTCTCTCTCTCTCTCTCTCTCTCTCTCTCTCTCTCTCTCTCTCTCTCTCTCTCTCTCTCTCTCACTCTCTCTCTCCTGCTGAAGTTTACTGTGAAATCTGCCCTGTTGAGTGTGATTAATATGGGCATGTGTTGGTCATCACTCTCTCTCTCTCTCTCTCTCTCTCTCTCTCTTTCACTTTCTCTGTTACTCTGTCTCTCTTTTCTTCTCTCCTTGACACTCTCTCTATCTCTGTCTGACTGCTGGGTCTTCTCACGCATAGAAATATTTTCAGGCAGATAGTGAGAGGAGACAGTATGGTTTGGGTCAGAGGGATCTTTTTTTTTTTATCAGATTTCCCTGTTGTGCGTTTAAACCGCTCATGGAGCTGAATTTTGGGAGATGAGCTGAGGTTTTGGAGAGCAGGTTCTTTGACTAGCAGACGTGATCAGTGAGCTTAGGCCCAGAGCTATGGACGATCCCGCTTTGCACAGCAAGACTCCGTCCAAATGACAAACCTTTGATTTTTTGACTTCACTGCCGAGCCTTCTGAGTCTTGTTACATGTGATGTCCGGACTTTTCCCCCGCGGCGTGTGTATTTTGATCCCGCAGTCAAACGCGGCTGGTCGACACTCATTTGAATGTTCTGAATTTGCACCTACTTGTGGAATGTTCTAGATCTGAAGAAGATCTGAACACCAGTCTAGACAGAGGAGGGCTGATTGAGGGGAAATTATGGTCGGTCACTGTTTAGGTAAAGATGAATTTTATTTTTTTCTCTCATCTTTCGCTCTCAGCTCAGAGGGGTACACACTGGAGTGAACAAAAAGAACGAGGTCAACAACAGGGAGATGAAGCCACCGCCCCCTCATTAAGGATGGCCTAATTAATCTTGCCAGCCTTACTTCTCATGCCAAAACAGTTCAGGACTGAAAAATAGAAAAGAGAAGGTTAGGGGACATGACTGACAGACAGAGAGGTTTTTGGCAAAGAGAAAGAGAGAGAGAGAGAGATACAAGTGGATGAGTGTGGAGAGAGGAAAAATATTGGGGTTGACAAAGGAGTCTCTGTCCCTCAAGCGTTCACTGAGTAACATCCATCCGCCGTGGCGCTAGGTTTCGTTCTCTCTCATCTGATTGGTTGCTGACAATCTGTGGGGTGGGTGTTGGCTCTCTGGGCCATTATCCCGTATTGTGTCAGAGCTCTCGCTTAATTACTCATTAGCTAATGTCTCCCTTCTGATTGATGATGTTTTATCATAATGAAAAAATGGTTTTGCTTCTAATATGTCATCTGTCCTGTAATCTGCAGTGCATATCTAACGTATAAAGCTCTACTGGCTACTGGCCTTGCTACACAGCAGGAGTGTGTTTGTGTGTGTGTGTGTGTGTGTGTGTTCTTAGTTTTGACAATAATCTCTGTCCTAATGTAATAATTAAATAATAATGGTTTAGTTTCATTGGTTTCTTCAGCGGTTTTGTGATGATGTTTTTGCTGTTTTTTTAACACCGGTTCCAGCCATGCAGTAGCTCGCTTAGCTATACGGTGATGCTGAGAGTCTTCAGCCTTTTATTGGCTGGTTCTGTTCCAGCTCTGTACTGTCTAACAGGTCTTGACAGTAGCAGTCGTGATGTCAGAGCAGAGGGCAGTCTTGCTGAGGGGTGTTAGCCGCGCTGGAATGGGCAAAAGGGGGTCGATACAGACTGAGCCATGAAAAGCTCTCACCGGCTCCCTGTCGATCTGGAGACTGAAGCAGGTATGGGTTTGCCAGTAGATTGAAGCGGTGCCACGAGGAGATGATGGGCTCTCTCTCTGATGCGCTTTTACGGATTTCCTGTCAGCCCGGGTGCCAAGCTGCCCAGATGCTGTGCCCGGGAAAAAGAAATGGAGTCCTGAGGAGAGTAGGGTTTCAACCACGAGCTATTGATTCCCGGAGAATCGAGACATCTGGCTTTCTCTCTCTCTCTCTCTCCATCACTCTCTCTCTTTCTCATTACTCTCCCCTCCTTTTTTTCTCCTTCGTGTTTGTTTTACTGAGCGATATGGACCTGACCGTGGTAAAGTGTCTCTCTCTGTCTGTGGTTCTACTTTTTAGAAGTCCAGCGGGCGTCTCTGTTTCTGCTCTGACAGTCACCCTTAGATATGTGTGACAGATGGTTTGTCTGCTCTCAGGGCCTTTATACATGGCAAAGTGACATTGTGAGGAGAGTAAATTCAGAGGTACGTAGGCTTGCCTCTGCTGATGGGGGGAAAAAACAAAACAAAACATCTTTCTCCTAGTGAAGCGACACAACATTGGTTGGCTGGTTTATTCCCGGTGGAGCCGAAAACAGAGAACGTCAATCTTTTTTGTCGTCTGTCTTTTCTCCGTCAGTGTTTTATTACGTTTCTTCTCTCAAACGCGTCTGAAAGAAAGAGCTGTGTGTGTGTGTTCTTCCTCTTCACCATCAAAATAAAAAAAAAAATCATTGACGCAGTTTGTTTATCTGTTTTTCTGCCTCAGCAAAGGAACCAGTTTCTGCTCCCAACTGGGTCTTAATCAAAGAAAGAAATAACAGCCAAGTAATAAAACAGTTTAAGCTTTAGGGGTGAGAGGTTTATTAAAAAAAAAACAACACATGCTTTTGAATCACATTTGAGGAATGGAATTTGCTTTGAAGGAGGTGTTGCAACCTTAGAAAGTTTTCTATGACCTGACTGGCTTTGAACAATCCTGAGTCGAGCAGATCTGGTCGGAAAAAAAAAAAAAAGTTGCTGTGATGTTCTCGTGACGTTTGTGTTTGATTAGTGACAGAATGAGGTGCCAATGGGCCTCCGTCAGCTTGTCTCCCCTCAGGTTTTGGAAGCTGGGAGTATTTAAAGCTGTGTGCGTGTGTGTGTGTGTGTGTGTGTGTGTGCGTGCGTGTGTGTGGAGGGGGGTGGGAGAGCATTATAGAGCCAATGTTCCTGAAGCTCTGTATATATAGCACACAGCCTGAATACAAACGACCCACATTTCACTACATCACTGCGGGGAGAAAGAAAGTGGGTCTGGAGGACACTCGTTCTTAACTGAAAAAAGAAAAAAAAAAAGTCACACATACTCACACGCACAAACACACAAACACACATACAAATGCTTAACTGTGAAATACAAACAGCCCAAATGTATCCCTTAAAGTATCAGGTTTCTTTTGTGTGTAGAACATGTGAACGCACTCTTTCATTGTCCAGTGGGTGGGTTTGATGGTAAGAATGATCTAATGGTTAATTCCAGATGCTACTTCTTTTTCAGGTCACCTTTTGCGGCAGTGACAGATTACTCTGTGACCAGGAACAATGTGATTCAACTGTGCCTGGAGCTGACTACCATAGTACAGCAGGTAGCAGCCAGTTTCTCTCTCTCACACACACACACACACACACACACACACCTACAGTCTACTGTATCGTATGAACACACAACCCGCTTAGCCGGTGCTTTTTTTTCGTTGTTTAACTTTGGCCATTGAATGCATCAGCAGTGCTTTTCCCACCTCCGCGGAGCATAACTTTACGAGGACGAGTTCTCATAGCGAGATGTCTTTTCAGAAATATTTTCGCAAGCGTTGCTGAATCAGTGGGGGCCCGTAAAAAAAAAAAAAAAAAAAAAAAAAACATCAGAAATCTGCAGCGTTTACTTTAGGTGACATGGTTTGGGAAATGCTATGGCCCTATTACACAGATATGAACCAGAATTGAAAAGACAAGCAAAGAGTTGTTTTACCATACATTTCTCTCTGATACAACGGTGAGATTGGGTTCGGGTAAAGAGTCGATGTGAGACTGTGGGGGTAACCTCAGTCTAAGCAGAGGGAATTTCTTTTCCTTTTCTTTTCCTTTTTTTTTCACACAACCCTCCCCTCCATCTTATTTTCCTCCTCTTCCTCCACCTCTTGGCCCGAGCTCCGGCTTGTTGTTTCAAGGAGAAGCGTATAATGCCCCATAGGAATGTGATGGAATCTTCTCTGTTAGTGTTATTATGGAGCAACAGGGCATGGTTGGTGATGTAGTCTCCTGACAGCTGGGGTTTTTGAGACGGAACAGAACTAGGCCAGCAGCTTGGTGCTCCTTAGACACAATTTTGGTGCCAGGTGGGAGGAGATGAGAAGAATCCAATCATGTTAAGATGTTACTGAAAGGAAATATTAGAACTTTAGTTTTGGGGGAATGTGTGTGTGCGGGTCAGGGGTGGTATTTGCTGTGAAAGATTGCTCAGCTATGATTCTGGACGTTTCTCATTTTTCACACTGCGAAGAGCATTTCTTCCACTGACAGATATAATTTTGTCTGTTGAGTGAAATTTATAGGGCTTGTTTTTTGTGAGGTCGGGTAGGTTTTGCGTGGCTGTAAATCTGTGTGTTTGCGTGTTTGTTTTGCTGACATGGTATTTGACAGGTTACTGTAGATCCCTGTTTCTGAGGTCGGGAGGATTTGGCCGGTGGGAGCAGCATTAAAAGGATGAGGCAGACTTTGCCCACCCAAACCCTGAGACTGCCTCTAATCCAATGCTTAATCCTAGTCAGATTACAGTGTAGGAGGTAGAAGCGCGGCTCTAATCTTAGCTAATGCTTGCAGCCTGGATGCAGCAGGACTCTCCAGGGTCCAGCCTCCTCCTCACATGCTGTGTGAGAGGTCAGGTAGAGGCAGCTCCTATCTTTCCCAGTTACATGCTGTGATGCAGTGCTGACTAATAATGCTCAGAGACAGGACGACATGCAGGTGCTAAACTAGGTGTCTAAATGTCTTAGATTCATTTCGTTGTGCAATGATGGGGTCGACATAAGACTGCAGTGTGTGTATACGTAGGTGTTGACTCTCTCTCCCTCCCTCCCTCCATTTTTTCTCCTCCTCTCTCTCTCTCTCTCTCTCTCTCTCTCTCTCTCTCTCTCCCTCCATGAGAAGCTGTGGATGAGGTAGCCGATTTGCTCATGACACAGATACTATGTTACTGTAGCAGGCTGGATGTGTCAGTATGCTTTATTGTAAGATGCAGCTGCTCTTTCTCATGCACACACACACACACACACACACACACATAAACATGCGCACAAAAAAACAAAAAACAAAAAAACAGTCCGTGGGAAGAGTGACAGCATGGCAGAGTGGGTAGAGAGATAATGGTGAAGGTCGCTCAGGAAGGAGGAATGAATCAACGCTGTTTTATATCCTGGTAACAGTCACGCAGCCTCAAGACTGGTCTTCTGCTCCCCTCCCTTCCCCCTACCTGTTTCTTTCATTCTACCTCTCTCTCTCTTTCTCTCTCTCTCACTGTCATTCTTCCTCTCTCTCTCTCTCTCTCTCTCTCTCTCTCTCTCACTGTCATTCTTCCTCTTCACTTTCTACCTTGCTCTCTGTTGGTTCCAATCTCAAATTGTCACCCAGTCTAATATGCCTTGAGGGTTGGTAATTACCCTATTGTCGCAGCAGGGAAAATGTCCTGGTAAACGCAGAGAGCTCTTACAATCAGTACCTTAAGGACAAACAGTGGTTGTATTAGCACTGAATGAGTCAGTGATGGAGAGAAGGAGCAGATGGCACGAAAAAAAAGACAGATTTTAGATTCTGTCTTTCTCTCTCTCTCTCTCTCTCTCTCTCTCTCTCTCTCTCTTTTTTTTCTCTGGTCATTTGTCTCTGTGGGCTGAAGTTCGGGCACATCCAGTACTCTTTGGCTCAAGTTTTGGGGTCACTGATTTGGTATGGCTTTTGGCTGGTGAGATGTAACCATAGTGACAACTGAAGACCAGTGCTGAATGTAGGATTGATCTGAAGTCAATTTTGAGTGAAATGTTCATTTCAGAGAATGTTAATATCTCACAGTTTGTCACTAGACTCCCACACAGAGATGAGAGTGTGTAGAGCTGTGTGTGTGTGTGTGTGTTTGTTTATGTGTCTGTGTGTGTGTGTGTGTTCACACGTGCATGTATGCACGCACGTGTGTGTGCACGTTTGTGTGTGTGTGTGTGTGTGTGTGTGTGTGTGTGTGTGTGTGTGTGTATGCACGCTTGCGTTTGTGTTTGTGTGTGTGGGTGTGGGTGTGTTTGTGTAGGTTTACCAGCCTCATTTCAGAATCCGCTTGTCCTTACTTACTTTGCCCCAATACAGGACAGATTAACCCAGCCCTCCTGGTACCTTTCTTTCTTAAATAAGCAACAGCAGCCTTAAGGGGAAACCTTCAGGACCTTCACACAAATGTTTCCATCTAAACCCAAGGTTACGGTTGGCTCTGAAATGACTTCAGCTCAGTCTGCAAATATTAATCTCATCTCTGTGCTACAGATAGGGAGATAGAGCATGCAGAGAACGGCCAGCTGGTTTGGGAACACTTTTAGGAGTCTTCCCAGCTGTTCTGAGAATTACCGTATCCCCACAACCATACTGTACTGGAAATGTTTTTGTTTGTGTTTGTGTGCATGTGTGTGTGTGTGTGTGTGTGTGTGTGTGGGCTTGCAGGTCTTTTGGCATCATGTAGACCACATGTCCCCACAAGTATATTCATATCTGATAAAACTGACCTTTGGGTGATATTTTGCCATATTACAAAAATATACCTGCGTGTGTGTGCACGTGTGAGTGCACGTCTGCGTGCGCACGTGTGTGTGTGTGTGTGTGTGTGTGCGTGCGCGTGTGTGACATGAGGATATATCCATGACTATGACTGTTTTTTGTGTTTGTTTTATAGGATTGCACTGTATATGAGACTGAGAACAAGATCCTGCATGTGGTAAGATCCTATTTCTCCCTGTATGTCACACCACCCAGTTTAGGTCTTCACTTAGTGACTAATTCTGTGAATATTATGCCAACACCTTTTTTTCATCCATACACAATTAGAAAGAGTGAGAGCCATCCTCCTCCCTCAGGGGACAGTTCTGTTTTTGACAGTCGTCTCTTTAAACTCAGAGGACCGGGTCGTAGGCAGTCGACCTTGCTGGGTCTTCTTATGATAAAACCGGTCAAACAACCAGTAATAATCAGCCTAAGACCTACCCAAAAGAAGCAAGTTGAAAATCAGACCACAATCAGAACACCGCAAACATCGACTCAGAACACCGCAAGCATCGACTACATTAGGAGTCAGTTGTCACGGTTTCAGTCAGTACAATGGGAGTCAATAGAGTATCAGCAGCTACAGTCTCAGTCAATGCAGTATAAGTCACTACAGTCTCAGTCGACACAATCTCCGTCAGATTCTCTATAGTCTCACCAAGTACATTATAAGGCGTAACAGTCATAAGT